>NC_089754.1:6735302-6802802 GCF_040412425.1 Macrobrachium rosenbergii | reverse complement strand
CGGTTCCTTGAGCAGTAGACGATTTTATTCAGTTCCAAGCCCAGAGATACAAATTCACACTAATTCAGTGGGTGCGGTTAAAGCAGCCCTGTAGTAAAGGCTTAAGAATAATGCAAGAGTTTTTAAACACTGTACATACGGATCATAGCCTTCAGGCTACTAAGCAGAGGCAAAAATTCATTCATTATCGAGAGAAAGTAACAAAAACACTTGGCAAAAAGTGCAGTTCATTGTGTATTGTCTCAGTTGAGACGTTACAAATCAAACAAGTAATTTTAAGACCCTTTTGATCTGAAAAGCTTTCTTTCATTCATATGCGAGAAAACAGTTTTTCTCTAATTAAGGTTTTTCCTTCCTTCACCACTCACAAACTTTAGTTGTGATTTAGTAGTGCTCCTTACTTCTACTAATTTAAAAAACTGATGGAACGCTTGGCTCAATGCATCACCGTCATTGAGATACCGACACTTTGTTACCTGTCCCTATATCCCTATCAAACTAGACCAGACTATCTCCAACTTTGCAGGTCTTTACTCACCAGAACACTTGAAGTGCTTGGAACCTACTTCAGTTCAATTTACAGGCCTAGTGGCTCATACAGGATGTTTAAGGAGAAAAAGTCAATCAAACTCTGGACGAGATGAGCTTCAAAATAGCTCTTAGTTGGTGAAACAGCTTCAAAAGTTTCCAAGGAACATAGATAGTTTAATTTTCTTGAGCCTGCAACTCTCTTGCCTGTGTTGAAGTGAGAAATTTAAAAAGATAAAAAAATAATGACTTCGTAAAAATGACTGAAGAATGGCATTTTCACTCATGCACTGGTTATCAGCCTCATCTCCTCACCTGTCTGCTAAAATATTTGCCTTCTCTTTGTCGACCTTTGCAGTGACTAATGGAACAGGTAACTAGCAGGCTGTAGTCGGTTACACACGAGATGAAGAAGGACATCAAGCTGGCAGCGCCATTCCAGAACACTTGATGGGAACTTTATTTGAAGTTTACAATAAGTGTTGCTTTTCTTCAGGTGTAACCCTTTGTTATCAGAAAACGTCTATTGGTAGACTGGCACAAATAATGCACTAATGTCCAATTAACTTTAATTTAGAAATACCTTGCACTTAATGAGACTTATATGACTATAATTATATAATATGGAAATAATCCATTAATATCCAATTTATCTTAATTTAAAAATACCTTATACTTAAAGAAATTTATATACAATAAGTGCTCCTATACTGACAAGGATTCTCAGCCACGCCTGTTTGTGTTTGTACCTTTCCACCCTTTTGGTGGAAGTTATTTCCAAAAGACTTATAGGTTATTTTGTGTTTTAACATTGAGAAGTATAAAAATCATCACGAGTAAAATCAGTGACAAAACTTCTGAAGAGAAAATACCAAACATAGGAAATCAGGAAACAGTCTAAACACAAATTTCAAAGCATTTGAGAGATAATTCTGCTCAAATATGTGGCTTTTTTTTGTTATGGGCTTTGTTTTTATTGTCACTATATAGTTAACGTCATCATCAAAAAAATTGTTTTCATCTGCTGCTACTTCTGTTACTAATGCTGCTACATTTTAATAATTATTACTGGTAGTATTTTTATTGACTGTTATTGTTAAGATTATTATAATTATTAGCTTTTTTTAATATTGCTTTTAATGTTAATCCTCTATGGAGACTGTAGTCAGGTTGAAACCATGTTAACCTGTAGTCATTATTATATTTTAAGATACGTCGTCCGACTTAGATTTGCCTTTCTGCCTGCATAAAAAAATTGAAGCAGAGCAAAGTAATTGTATTCGCTTGGTCGATCTGAAGAGATTAAGAAGTTGGCAAAGTACTGCTGCACTTACCAAATTATAAGGAAACTAATATGCAGGGAAAATGTAAAATCTTTTAACATTATTAGAAAGCCTTACAATATTAAGATATATATATATATATATATATATATATATATATATATATATATATATATATATATGTATATATATATATATATATATATATATATATATATATATATATATATATATATATATATATATATATATATATATACACACACACACACACACACACATATATATATATATATATATATATATATATATATATATATATATATATATATATATATCTTAATATTGTAAGGCTTTCTAATAATGTTAAAAGATTTTACATTTTCCCGCATATTAGTTTCCTTATAATTTGGTAAGTGCAGCAGTACTTTGCCAACTTCTTAATCCCTTCCGATCGACCAAGCGATATATATATATATATATATATATATATATATATATATATATATATATATATATATATATATATATGTGTGTGTGTGTGTGTGTGTGTGTGTGTGTGTGTGTGTATACATACACACATATACATATATATACTGTATATATTTCAGAATGTATATATATGTACATATATATCTTGAAATCTATACTTATAACACACACACACACACACACACATATATATATATATATATATATATATATATATATATATATATATATATATACGTATATATGTATATATATATTCTATATATACGTATATATATGTATATATGTGTGTACACACACTCACATATATACACACATACATATATATGCTCATACACACACACACAAACACACACACACAAACACATATATATATATATATATATATATATATATATATATATATATATATATATATATATATATATATATATATATATATATATATATATATATATATATATATATATATATATATATATATATATATATGTCTGTGTGTGTGTGTGTATGTGTATGTGTGTGTGTTAATTCCTGTACGGACAAATTCTATATTGAACAACCTGCACATATGCATCCTCCGATGTAAATGTCTAATTAGTTGGGACTACGATGAATACAAATGTTGGAAGAGAAATTCAATATATTAATTATTTATTGTGAATCGTTATAAGTTATACATCAAAGCTTCAGATCAAAGGTCAGTATTAAGATTAACTTTCTAAAATATTTTCGATTTTGTGGGAATGAGAGCTTTGTCCACTTCAAAACTATATGAACGAAGAGCTGTAATCTATCTTTGTTTTTAAGAGAGAGTTTTATTTCGCTCTCATAGGGGTCTGTTCATGTAAAGATTATTCTCGTATTTTTTCATAACCCCATGTCATTTCACGCTTAAATCCAGAATAATATAGTCTACTGCATATGGTCTAGCTGTGAAGACTTCTTCACGGAAATCCAGTATCTACTCCACATTAAGAGTGGAGTTCCTCACTATGACTCGATGAAAATCCAATGCTTTAATACTCATTCCCACTCTGCTTGTTTATAGGGCATGTTGTCACCGTTCATCCATGACACCAGACGCCAAAGGCGGACAAATGATCATGATTTATTTTTATGCCGCATGCCCATACCCATAGCCCCAAATGTGGTCATGGGACCTTATGTGTCACCATTGCTTGGCTTTCATTATTATCCAATCACAACGTAACAATTTTTTTACAAAAGTTTTGTTTATTTTATTTTTGTTACTGTTTATTATTCACTTTTCTCTGCTGATTCCAAAAATGTAATTATTTTTTCTGTATCATCGACCATTATAGATATATATCGTCTTTCAATGTTATATATATTCAGAACTATATGTTCTATATCGTCTATTCAATTTTATATATATTCAAACTGTTATAAGTTCTGCTATCTTCAGGATGGCTAGTAGAGGGTGTACAAATTCTCCAGATTCATTTTGCTATGTGTGTGTTTATTATATTGGAAAAAACAGGTATTACATAAGATCGTGAAAGGTGTCAAACTGTGGATAGCGTACAGACTCTTTTTCGGAATGCCCATGGGTGACCAGGACAAACCATGGGCCCCTCATGTGACATGTGGAAGCTAAGGATGGTTACAATGGACAATGCTTTTGCCGTTCCCAGAGTATGGAGAGAGCCGAAGAACCATCACGATGATTGTTACTTCTGTATGACTGATGTGACAAAGTACAGAAAAGTGAAAGGAAGACAAGCTCTGCAGTATCCAGACATCCCATCATCTAGAGCCCTTGTCTCACATGATGGCACTTTACCAGTACCACAACCACCACAAAATGTAAGTATACTTATCATACTCTCCAAAAGTCTTACTTTTAATTAACTTGAACATTAAGTATTTACTAGCTATGCATTCATTTTCCTAAAGATGTATGGAATACTAACGTTGTTCAAGTCTTTGGTTAAGTTGCTGTATGTAGTAATTTCTTTCCTTTCAGATGGAAGGTGCAATGGCTATTTCATCTGAAGAGCCAGCAAGTAGCAACAGCCAAGAAATGGAGGAAGCTTTCGTACCAAGAACGACTTCACACCCTCAGTATCAAGGACGATGGGATACTGCTATGATGGGAGACCACATATTATAGTCTCTAGTCAGGAAAGATGAAAGTATGCACTCTAGAAAATCTCGATCGTCAAAGCACTTCTGATCTTAAGAAAAGAGTTATCAAAGTATTTAAAGTGCAGAATTGTATTGTTTCTTTTTGTTCTAACTAATATTGTACTTCCTAAATACCTTTCAAGACATGAAAAAGTACGTATTGTAGTGTAATTGTCCTTAGAATATTAGAATAGGTTGAACCAACATACTGCTGTAGAGAAAAGTTGGGTATAGAACGAGAAAATATGAAATTAAGAATAAATGAAAAACCATCGATATTACATCAAAACGAATGTGATTTTTGAATTCAATGGCATAAAATACATGTATAAACACCAAAAATACAAATAAACAAAACATGTGTTACATTGTGAATTATCCACCCACTGGCCACACTCAGTTGCTTAACTTCACTGAGCAGAGTTCCCAAGGGTGCAACACTCACATAACTGCTTGGCATTCATTTTCGTTCAGCCATCAAGGTGTCGACCAGGTACAAAGTTACTTATTTTCTGAATGGAGGACCACTGCAACGCAAATACATTATTGACTGTCACTCATTTGTGGTCACCCATTTAAATACTAACCAAATGTAAGATTAAGGTCGCGCAGCTGTAGACAGCGGCGCAGCGCATGTCCCATAGTGCGGAATTTTTTATGCTTCACTTAATTGTACTTTGGAATATTGTCAAACTAAGACTTTTTAACATATCAAAACCGATCCAGAATTTGCTTCCCAAAATCATTAAAATGCCAGATCAGGCATTCCATATTTCTTACGTTGCAGATATTTTGAGAAATTCAAAGAGCCAGATTCCATAGAACTTTATATGTCAGATATAAAGTGCTGAATAGTATTTAGATAAAATTTCAGATAATAAGGGGATTTAAGGCATTTTTAAAGCACTTGGATCCAGACAACAAAGATATCCGGGAATGAAGACATTTTCTGAAAGTGTTTTTGTATCCAATATAATGACACTTTTCTCCTGAAATGATCCTAAAGTCGTCAGGAATTGGACCTGGCTGTAACCTTTTAAGAGAGAGAGAGAGAGAGAGAGAGAGAGAGAGAGAGAGAGAGAGAGAGAGAGAGAGATTGTATCAGTTTTAAAATAGTAGCAATTTGTTCTTCAATACTTAGAATTCTCTTAGGGTTCACGTGACTAACTCAAAGATGAAATTTTTGACTACTATACGTCTTCTGCTAACGTCATAAATTCCTGCCTTCCTTTTGGCAGAGGCACAGAGATGTTTTGCTTTTAAGACAGTGAAGTAACTGCATGGACAAACTAATTACATCGTGTTCCCCTTGACGGTCTGCAGAGTGTTAAATTTCGTGTCTTTAATTACAGTCACATAAACATTCTCCATATATATATATATATGTATATTATATATATATATATATATATATATATATATATATATATATATATATATATATATATATATATATATATATATATATATATATGAAATTTTTATCACACCGTGATTTATATACAATCATGAAGCTACAAATGTCGCTTAATATAAATCACGCTACCTCGGTATATCTCCGTTGGAGAATTGTCGCCGAAGGGGAATTTATATAAGTGATAAATGAATTGGAATCGTGGGGACACACTGACGATATTCAGCGACTCCAGTGAGCCATCAAGTGTGGTTTATATACAACTATTGAATAGGCTTTCGTCGCGGGTTCAAACGATTCATTATTTTATTATTTTCCCCTTTTCAATATACCGAGGTAGCTCTCTATTAAGCGACATTTGTAGCTTCATGATTATATATATATATATATATATATATATATATATATATATATATATATATATATATATATATATATATATATATACATACATATATGTGGCCTCTCAAACATTCATTGTTGGGTGTAATTGACAACTGGCTTTTTATTATTTTCTTTTCAATGCTAGTTTCTACAGGGCCTCCTGAGCCCTTTTTGCCCTGAATATACACAGGAAAAAGCTTTGCAGGAAGGATTAAGACCAGCAACTCATTCTCTACTGTAGTGCAGTTACGCTGATGCCTGTTTAACTTGTTAAAGAAGTTATCTACTGGTTGCTAAGTCTTGTGATAACCTAAGCAATACCGGACTCACAAAAAGATATGCGGCTCTCAAGCTATACACTTGGCTACGGGGCGCTCTATCTCAAGTTACAGCACGCTAAGTTTTATGCTATGATTTCCCAAGAACCGTGTTACGATGATGAGTGATTTTCATCAACGTGTGATAATACACATAAATATGTCTTTTCCCCATTAGCTGTTTGCACTCAGCCTTTAGCTGGTCAAGACTCTCATTAATAACTGAGAAAGTAATATTAAGAATATTTAAAAAGTAAACGGCTTTATCTTGATAAAAGAAACTTTATCAGCTTCAAAGAAACAGATTTTTCAACTTTACTTTACAAACACTTACACATACTCAAATGATATCTCTAGTAAAAATACTTAAAAAAACACTGAACGACACTACTTTCAGTTACAATAAACGAACAATCATTTTTATGAGCACACTTTTAACAACAGTATACTGAAAAGAATTTCAATTACAGTTCTCCAAACATAATTAGCTCCTTTCTTGCACTAAAGCTATGCACTTGATTATTTCTCATTTCTGAATGTATGACTCTCTTTTTGTGATTTCTCTTTTATTTTTTCATGTCCCTAAATGTGTCAGTGTGGTCGCTTAAATTTGCCTTTGTGCGATTCTGGTGATTCCCTTGTAACTGTGTCTAAGACTAAAGTCTTCATATTCCCAGAAATGGCACAGGGACGAGTCAGGTCAGGTGGAAGGTGCATGACAAGTGGGTGAGGGTTTCACGATTTCTTTCAAAGGTGTGCTGTACTAAGGGCTACCAACATATCAGAGTGGTACAGCATTGTACTGGAATGTCGTTCATTCACTTTCACACCTGTGGTTGAACCATAACATCTTTGGACTTCTGCTGGTTATGTTTTCCAGCCAACTGACATCATCCTTGCAAGGTTTCTCTGCTTAAACCTATAGAAGTACGGTCGAAGGCTGGTTTAAGAAAAACAGGACTCCCATTGGTTGAATTTCAAATCTCAGGCAGGCAGGCCTATGGCAGAGTCTACAACATTCTGCTGCACCTTCCACCTGACCTGACTCGTCCCTGGCATCTTGCTTCGTTGTTGTGACCTCAGGGCAGCAGGAGTGTGGGGTAACTGGGTGTATGGAGACCAACCACAGTATGTAAGTAGGTGACAGCTGCATTAAGTCTAATGGCACTCTCTAACTGGCATTGACTCAGTAACTAGGGTAGGAAGCATGCTTCCTTCTATTATCTGCAAGGTCATTACACTTGAGATTTTAATGTTGGGTATAGCAGGTTAGTTACTAATCTAGATAAGTGACAGGGAGGCAAAGGATGGTGAAAAGGATTACTGAGATTCTTTAGTTTATCTTTTAAGTCTCTTTCAGACATCCTGTGCAGAAAAGGATCAAGAGCTAGCTGAATTAATGCAGACTCTCGGTATTTCTGGAAATAATAGTTTTATATCTTGCAATTATATAGCTATGTGACCAATCATTTTCATGTGATTTTCTACATAGACACACAAGAAGTTCTAACTAAAAATGTTTGTTAATTTTTTTCTGATAATGATCTCCTTATTTGCCTGGCCCATATAAAATGAATCACAGTCAATCCATTGTTGTTTTCTATACAATGGAGCAACTCTTGTGAAAACAGTTTCTTATTAGAACGTGTTTTACAGCGCTTTATACGAAAAGATTATACTTGCATTGATTTAATGGACTTAAAACGGATGCAATATGGCAAAAGGTTATTCTTAGTTAGCACTAGTTTCCTGTCACTTTTATTATAATTTTTTTACACTTGTCGTTTTAGCAAGTTTCCAAAATATGAGACATATAACGTAATTCTCTATGTTCTTAATGTTTAATAGTTTGTTACCCAGGAATTCAGGACTGAAAACACATAATGCTTGCTGGAGCACTGAAGAGAATACAAAGATTTTTACCTAATGTTTCGCGTAATTACAACAATAAAGCTGTGAGGTCAGTTTACAATAAATGTGGCAGAATGCAAAAATTACGTAAACGCATCATCGTTCGTTTGCTTTGTATGCCATCGGTTCTGAATCCATCCAACCAGAGTTGAAAATATTAGTGTAAATGCAGTCTTTGCACATATTAAGCACTGCAATAATCTGTATTCTTATTCATGTTCCTGCGAGAATTACGTGGGTCCAGTCGTGATTCCCTGTTAATGAACTACAGAACGTTGGTTAATAGGTAGGTTCTCCAGCTCACATTTTGGATCCTTGCTACAATAATGCTGTGAAGCTGTTTGATAATAAAAGTGACAGGAATCACTTTACTCAAGAACACCCTTTGTTTGCCTTATTTCATCGGCTTTGATTCCATCGGGCATTGAAAATATTCAGTGCAAAATTAATCTCTTCATAAAATAACACTGTAAAACCAACAGGTTCCTATAAGAAATTGTCTTTACTGTAGTAACTACTTTGTTGATGAAATATCTTGTATTGACTATGATTAATTTTATTTGGGCCACAAGTAAAGAATCGAATTTCAGAATAAAGCAATAAAAATATCCAGTTAGAATAGTGCAAAAGAATAAAGCGATTTTTGAGCATTTAAGTGAAAACTTAGATTAAATTGATTTGTCTCATGTAAATAAAAATATTTTCCAGAAATACTTCAGAGCCTGAATTAAGACAGCTAACAAAGGTAAATAACGTTCATTTAAGCCAGGTTTACGCGCTTTCAACCCCATGCTGCACAAGATGAACGAAGGAGATTTAAAATCAGCAACCAAATAATCCCAGTAATTCTTGTTAATGTCCTTGCACTCCAAAACTTTCGTTTCCTGGTGGCGAAAATTCTCTGTTTATATCTCATGTCACGCTGTTATTCTCGCGATAGAAGTTTTATATATACAAACATATATATACATACATATGTATATATATGTATATATATGTATATATATATATATATATATATATATATATATATATATATATATATATATATATATATATATATATATATATATATATATACACACATACACACACACATATATATATATATATATATATATATATATATATATATATATATATATATATATTATGAATGAATTATAGATATAGTCAAAGGAAATTTTATAAATGAAAAGAGCAGTCAAAGGAAATTTTTCCCCAGAAAAGGGTACAGAGTGAAACAAAATATGTAAAAATTGAGGAAGTCGCTCTTAAAAAGAAGTACAGAAAAATGTATAATTGTGGTCTCATGAACAAAATATTTCTACTGTGCTTTTTAACAACGCTTTCTTCCTCAAGTATCCATATTGTGTGACCTATATATCAAAACAGGGTTAAATATTTAATAGGTTTTGCAAAGGATTAGGCTCAATACCTCAGAAACAAGGACAGGACAATTAAAAGATTATACAAGGATAGTGACTGACCACCAAAAAATGTTCTAAAAGTACAACTCAGTAATTCTCCTTTTGGTAAACAATAAAAATTTTTACAAGGTGAACATTTAAAAAAAAAATATTAAACATAAGAATACATAGAAAATATATATTAGGTAAATAATTTGTAATCAAGTCAGTGATTTTATATTTTAGGTCATTCTTGAACATTTTCCTAATGCAGGGGTCCGAATAATACATGCCAAGGCTAAGGTTAAAATTACAACTGGAAGCACGCTGTATAATAGCAGATTCTAAAAGATTTCATGAAGAGAAATCTTTCCATCTGACAATCACTGAACTTTTAGTCCAATTTATCCTGTGAGAGTTTTCACTTAAATGAATAAATATTTAACCCTGTTTTTGTATCTTTACTAATTCTTCAATTGTGCTGGGTTCCAGGTACATATTTTTTCCTTTGTAATCCCATCTGTCATTTATATGAGCTTTCTTTGTAAACTTAGTCTTATATTTCTTCAATCTGCTAAGTAAAGGACAAGAAGTTGAAAGGTCTTGCAGTATTTCATTATTTCCCTTTCCTTTGTGGATTTAGTATTTATTTATATATTCATCACATTCCATATTTTCATGATTCAGTTACACACACACACACACACACACACACACACACACACACACATATATATATATATATATATATATATATATATATATATATATATATATATATATATATATATATATATATATATATATATATATATATATATATATTATTCCAAGAATCCCAGCCACCAACTAACTCATTTAAAGTTGGAAATATAGCAGTGCATTTTGTCAATGCCTGACAGGGAAGGGCGAAAGGAATATAGGCCCCCTCCCTTAATCTTTTAATCGTCTTTCAACTTTCTCTTCTGGAACATATGACTGCTGGAGACTTTTGTTTACAGAGACACGAAAGAGCCGAGAAGGGAGATTAAGAGAAAAGAACAGCTGGCCTGCACCTGGGACTTAGTCATAGATGGAACCAACCCCCATCTACCTGTAAGTATCCTCCTGCCCCTTGACCAACCTCATATAAGGGACTGACCGAGAGAACAAGGAGAGGGACACACTGCTGGACGCTAGCAAGACGAATCTCCTCCAGAGAGCCATGCCATACCGCGTGGTCCTATCTTATAGGGACCCTCAGTATTTTTACCAGTGAAGCCCAGCCCTTCCCCTGCTGCCATTTCTCGCTGAAGCCACCTCTTCTACAAGGTAAAGTGATCTGTTGCAAAAGTTCTTCCATGTCAGTCACACTGTTTTAATTCCCGAAATTCCTATTTTCCATTTCTAAGTGCCAGTATTCCCATATCAACCTTGCCTTGTTAGGTCAGTGTTATGCAAATGCCTGTGTTTAAATAATTACATGAAATCGTGTGTTCAAGGCTTCTTGGCACCCTCTGTGCTCGCCTTGTCCTATGTATACTTTATTGCGTCCGTACTGGCTTTTAATTCGTGAACCTCTCTCCTTACAGAGGGTCTGTTAGCTGTGGAAATCTCTCTTGACTGTGCCTTGTGTCAGCATCGTCTCACCGACGGATACACTTTCAAGTTTTCCCGGCTATAATTAACCTCTCAGGCCTTGTGTGCCTGATTAGTCCATTTCATCTTCTGATATTTCATTTCATGTAAATACACGTAATTTTAAACTTACCCTAACGTGTTTACTAACAAATACCTTGTGAGCAGAGCCCTCAGCTCAGATAAAATCCCCCATTTTCCCTTGTTTTTTACGATTTCCTGAATCCACAGTAGTCAGATTTTATACAAAAATAGAGGTAAGTAACGAAATCATTCATTTAGAGTCTAGAACTGGCTCATGGTAAGCATTTCCCCAGGTCAAATGGTAAAATATATAAATTGGCAATGCCCTGGCCTCTCATTTGACAGACTCGGGTTCAGTCCCGATGTGTCATAAATCTATTTCCGTGAAACACTTACTCATGCATTCATTAGTTCCATTTACATATATATATATATATATATATATATATATATATATATATATATATATATATATATTATATATATATATATATATATATATATATATATATATATATATATATATATATATATATATATATATATATATATATATATATATATATATATATATACATTAATAATACACATATATATATATATACATATATATATATATATATATATATATATATATATATATATATATATATATATATCAGCAACAGTAATCAACACACAATCACGTGTGGAGCAGAAATATGTTTCTGACTCACACTGGGATCAACCCAGGTCTTTCAATTGAAAGGCAAGGGCGCTACCAACTGGACCACCCAAGTCATAAAAGAGCTTGGAACCTAAGTACCATGGTACCAAGGTTACCTGAGTAGATGTTAACTCAGATAACAGCGAGTTTCCCGGACCATATGCGACCCAGTTGATGATTCATCCGAACTATCCTTCCGGGTGACTATATATGTAAAATTGATAGCCACCACGTTTAAAGAGATAATTTCTGATCTAAGCATCGGGGTCGAACCTGGAATTCTTGCAAAGTTTCGCTTTAACGTTGTTATAGGATACTTCAAATTAATTTCCGTTGATCAAAATTTTGTTTGTTATCTTTTCAGGATTAATAATTCTTTGAATAAGGCAACTAAACTTGTTGTTGAAGCTCTTGTGCTAGCTTTAATAATACTGGGTTAGACGACATTCTGGCAGTAGATGAGTTATGAAATAAAATGCTCAGGATATCCTAACTGATTAAATATATAATTTATGTGATTAATTTCTCTCTCTCTCTCTCTCTCTCTCTCTCTCTCTCTCTCTCTCTCTCTTAAAACTGAGGGTCACAAATTCTATGAGCCCGAAGGAACAATCCTGAAATTACACTTTTCTTAACAAAGGTTGAGTGATTAGAAAAGTAATGTATGTAACCCTTTGAGTGGGTGGGCTTCTTATGTACGTTAATGTGTTTATGTTGTTACTGTTTTATTAGTGATATATCAATCGCACTGTAACTTGTAATAAAACAACACATTAATAAATGAGAGACAAAGAGAAATAGAGAGAGAACAAACTGATAACACACTTTCATGCACTCATCTTCCTTTCTCCCAATAATTTTTCATTTCTTGGTGTTTAACGGTACAGTAATTTCCACCTAATAAAGTGACAAAGTTTGTATAACAAGATATATAAAATACAAAGTGAACATGAAGAGAGAGAGAGAGGTAGAGAGAGACAGACAGAGCTACTTAATAGATTATTTTAGGCTTAAATTAGAACCACGCCACTAAACACAACATTATATCACTTGCCATTGATTTCCAGTTTAATAACATATGGAAAATATATGGTACATGGTGAAGCACTTGTGCTTTCTTACATACTTTCCCGCTATTAAGTGAATCAAATTACATCACATGTCTTTGTGATTTTGCTTTAGAATGGCCATAATGATAGCATCATGTTTAGATTTCTAATTGACATCAAAGTATCATTTGTGCTTTGCAGCAGAGTTTTCTCTTGCGCAGTTGTGTGATCAGTCACATATTTGAATTGTTTATGAGTGTTTGTTTACCCTGAGCACATGGCTTTCATCTAGCGCCTTGAAACATTTTCCAGTAGTTAGGTGTGGTATATCCACCCCATTTCAAGATGAGAAGGGTGTTGACCTTGCAGAAAAAACTAGAAATCATTGGGAGAATCGAGACAGAATGGTCTGTGTCATGTATCATGGATGAGTAAGGCACAAAGTGTTCAACCTGCATGATATCAGGAACTTCCTCAAGAAAGCTAAAGAAGTCAGGTCTGCAAGGTCAGCAAAAGGTTACTGGGAGAACATTGAACAGTCGACCTTCATCTGGTTTGCCAGCCAAGAGCTGCTGGTGGGAACAGCGCAGGATGCTGGAGTTAGCTGCAGCTACAGCCTTCAGGCCTGGGCCAAGGTTGCGGACTTTAAGGCGTCTGAAGATTGGCTGTTTGGTCTGGGGTACCCGGGGCGGAATTTCTAACAGAAGATTCAGTAAACAGAGTTTTGGATACTCTGAGAAGAATAGAGGAATTTTGCTGGATGTTGCAAGACTTAAAGATGAAGAGGCCTTTTTTTACGGGGCAATTCTACAATGCTGATGAAACTGGTCTATTTAATGTACCATGACACTTCCCAGATGAGACTGAAAAGAATTCCCATTGGTCGAGCTCTGAGCAACGAGTGCCCGCTTATGTGCAGTTGTTACATTAGTAGCCATCATTGCAAACTCAGTAGTAGGACATGTCTACCACAAAATCTCTACATTTGTTGATGATAGCTCGACGTGACATGGTATCATTTGTGCAAAGGCTTAGTTCACCTCCGAGATCATAACCGACTGGTTCCACAATTACTTTTGTAATGAGGTTGTTTGTCGTCAGACGCAGGACCTTGGCACTGCTAGACATCGGGTGAAGGTGTTGCTTCATGGACAATGCAACAAAGGTTTTAATGCAAACCTGAATTGACTTGGTGATGAAATGTCATACCATGGTCATTTATTTGCCTCCTAATATGACTGCACTCATTCAGCCAATGGGCCAAGGTGTTACTGTTGTCATGAAATGGCTATATCGGAGGAAGTTCCTGATGGAGGTGACAGTAGCGTTCGAGAACAAGGGGGAGAAGAAGCAAGCCTTGGATACATGGGGGGATAGACACCAGAGAATCATAAAAAGCATTAACTTGTTCACATCCACAGCTTCGTAGGTGCTTGAAGGACGTCTCAGTACAGACCTCAACCACCAGAAACTTCATTCTTGAAGGGGAAGAGGACATGAGGTCTTCCCAGGGGGCTTGAAATCGACGACTCATGCCCAACTTACATCAGCGGTGAACCGACGTCTCACGATGGATATGGGAGGCTGGATACACTGCACAAACGCTAGTTTCAACCTTTGTCCGCAATCGATAGCTGCTTCAGTTACTGGTGCGGATGAGATGCCTGAAGAAGACAAATGATGATGACGATGTTTATCATTGAGCGCCTCACACGCTACCACGCAGGTCTGATATGTTTATTCACACGTGATGAATAATTTGAATACGGACCCCACGATCGCCTAAATTTCAGCTAACTGTGTAAGAGCTTATCGGAATGGTTATTGCAAATAAGAATCGTCGTTCATATAATCAAAGAACTGACAGCTCTTCGATGCAACTGGCCATGAGGCTGGAAACATCAAATAACACTATAATCCTGTTGATATGGTAGGTCCTTCACAAGAATCTGATCTATCGTTGCCCACTTTGATGACTCATAACCTTCTCGGCACTTCACACTCTTCTTCCGGCCATTTGTGGAGTAAAACACAAGGAAAGATGCTGGCCTGAAAGACAAAATGAGTTATTGAGAATGGATAGAGGCGAAGTGATGACTAGTAAACTTCAGTTATAGAAGAATCCAGAAATGTCAACTCATGAAATACACAGGAGAAAGTGACATGTTACTTTTATATTTGTAGGTTTATGTTTACATGATATTGTAATGTTTGTCGACTTTTAGGTAAAATGAAAAAGTGATATTTGTGTTTATTTTAGTGTACCATGCAGTGGCACATGTACTTTGACTAGCACATGTATGAGAGAACAAATGGAATTGAGTTGGTGCAATGCACTTGGTACAAGACACTGCAAATTATGTTAATATTTGAGGTAAAATGGCACAGGATAACCATACATTGTCTTCGGTAGTGTACCAATATTTTCGTGCTGCATAAAACAAAAATGGTTCTTTATTTTCGGGAAAAGGCATCAGATCCAGTAAGATTTTATAACATATATGGAAAATAAGTTAGCTAATTGCATTTTAGCCTAACTTTTTCAATGTTTGATGAGATTGGAGTTGTTGTTTTATGTCTCAGACTTAATGCAACATATCTTATCTGATAGGTCCTGGGCCTTCACACTAATACAGTAACTGAGAGACATTTCATATGGTATACATATATATATACATGATATATATATATATATATATATATATATATATGAGAGATATGATATGTCAATTGACTTAAAAATCTTTTTATCTTCTCACTGTAAAGATTTTCAAGGTCAGATTCACTGTCATCATATTCTGTCACCTGTTGTTCTAGAACCTGCTATTGTTGAAGGGAACACTAAAGTACTGTATCTCAGAAAGGCAGATAGAGACTGACTGCAGTTTTACTTTAATGACGGTGCAATCACAAACTTAAGTACAATTGATGTTACAGTTAAGAGAATAAATCACTCTATTACAGTTCCAGTTCAATCTGCTCAGACACTGAAAAGCAAGGATGACTAATTTTCTGGTGTGATGTGAACTGAATCTGCTCAGCCTCCTGCTCTTTAGTTTTCTGGTCCTAAGCCATTTCTATTCAGCTGCCTACTCAGTGTCTGCATTGGAGAATTTCTGCCCAGGTTTCCCCTCAAATGAAGACTAATGATCAACAGGTAAGTAACAATCTCTCCTTATAGATTTGATTGAAATGACCCAGGAGAGGTAAAAGACCTCCTAATGTTTGATTGAGGTTAAGATCATCTTGTTCCAGTCTAATTTATGAATTTACAAATGCTTATTGAAGGAGGTTATATATCTCAGCTGGCATTAGCTGAATAAGGGTGCTGAGTAACTTTTATAAGCCAAATCAGGTAGAGTCAGTTTCAGATTTCCATTAGATTTGTCTTATGGTCCTGAGTGGATATGACTGCTCACTGGCTATTCGTGGAAGGTGGTTTAGTATCACAACTGCACTTTAATTTCTCATGCAAAACAACCCAGGCTTCATTATTGCTTCCTCTTCTCTCTATTCTCCTTCTGTCTCTACTTCTATTCTATTTTTCTTCTTTCTTATTCTCTCTGCCCACTCATCAACACTAATTTGGTCATTTAATCTCACACTGCCTCAGTAAGACAAACAAAAGTATGGTCAATGAATAATGGAAACTCACACAAATACATTCAGATATTGATTGCCTATAAACTAATACTTTCAAAAATTTGCACAACTGTGTCATGTACTGGACATAAGCAATCAAATTATTAATACATTAGAAATCTACACACATAATTAACACTAGTTGGTGAAATGATTATACATGCAACAACACACAATGGTAAAATGGTTAATTGCAGTAATAGCGAATACACAATGAAAATCCACACATGATAACCTGGCAATAACCATATTCATAAGAACATTATTCTTTCTTCCTCATGCCCTTTTATACATCTATGGCTATCTTCATATTTTAACTATCACACGTTTGGACCAATAAGGTTGCAAAATACACCAACAAACACATAATATTTACAGACTGTTCAACAGAGATAAAACTGTAGAAATGGCATCTATTCAGTTGTTTAATTTCAATTGACAAGTGAAACTCCTTGATATTCTTAATAGTTCATGTATGGGACCTTCCTCTTATATTGTATCATGAAACACTGATATCCATAACAGGTCATACAATTATTAACTTGCAAGTCTTGTCGTACAATGAACATTAACAAAATTAATTTCAGTACTTATGACATAATGTGAATGATTATAATGTTATTATATTCATGAAATACAAATCATGTCATCAAGATGAACAAACTGTCAGATAATTGAATACATACTATTTCTTCTTGATTTTATTGACTATTTTAAACACAAGATAGTATTAGTAGTTTCATGTATGTTAATTACATGTTGCAGATGGCCTCTTCCTTTAAATTATGCAACTGAATTGAAATATCTAATAATGACAAGGTTGGACATTTGAACATTACAATTTCTGACACGGAAAGGATGGTACACATCAGTACATCTGCATTCTTCTGAATAAATGGTAACACTAGCACTTTACCTTTTAACTAAATTAAGTTGTTATTAAAACAGAGTAAATCAGAACATCCCTTACTTAGGTATAATGTCCCCTACCAAAAAATTATTAATTATATTCTAATTTTGTATGATTTAAATGTTAAAACACATTCCTTGAGAACTAATAAATGATGATTAATATGTCTTTATGTTTCTTGCAAGATTAATTCAATTATTCATAATAAAAAATTGATTGTAGAAATCATAGTTTTCACATATCTAGTTTTTTTGTTGTGTTTTATTGACTTATTAATAACACTTTCTGCATTTTTTTCATCTCAAGTACTTGAAACTTAAAGTTATGAATTTTTATTTTAACACGTATTCTTCTTGTTACGTCACTATTCCACTCTCATCAATGCAGGCCTTTTTTCTACATGATCATTACACTCAAAGAGCGATTTCAGGCTAACCTTAGTAAAGGTAAGAGGACTTGGAATTTGGTGACAACACATTTATGTCACATTCAATTTTTCAATGTCGGTAATGCACTGTTATTATCACTTTTTCATATTGACTAAATTTTTGAACATCTTATTATTTCATTGATAAAGTAACTAAGATATCTGAGCACACAACTCAAATTGTTTAGATAATTTCATGACTTTTTTTCTTAGTAGAACTCCTTTCGTGACCACTGGATGACACACAAAGTAGGTTGATATAACCCAGAGGAGCCAGATAACAGTTGTAAGAATAAGCTCACCAGATATGTTCTTGTAGATATTATGAGGTAAAATTAGAGACTTACAAATAGTTTACATAAGACAGTTCAGAACACTTCCAACATAATTGTCTTTTAGTCATGACTTTTCATTATCTGTTCTTCCTGTTCCTTCAATATTTTTCTAGTTTTGTTAACAAGTTATCTGTTTATTAATTTACATGATTGTAAATGAACAATTCTTTTGGGATCACTTTACTTATGATTCCAAATATTTTAATTTAATAATTTCACACTGTATAATAATCACTAAGTGAAATTTGGGAAACTTTTATATTAGAATCTTCTGGAATATGACTCTAATGACACACTTATATACCACTATAATGTCTTGGTTTAGTCGTATTTCTTTGTCATAAAGTACTGTCGTCCCGGAGACTTTCTATGTTATCGTCTAGTTTTCCACAAAGAGAAACATGACTATACGCTAATAAAGCTACATCATCTAGTAAGGTATTAGACAGGCGTTTTTGATATCTGTATAATAAAATATGCAGACTTTCCTGATTGTTTCAATGCATAGCATGTCGTATATATCTGTGTCAAAATAACTCAGTCTCTCTTGCATTAGTTTTAACTAAGTTTTGATATCTATTTTCATGATTTGTTTTTCTATTGCTCTATCAACTATTTATATGCTGTTATTTGATGATTACTTATCTCATAAAATTACATGAATTTTTCAAACGAAAATTCAGCCATACACAGAAAGAGAACTGTATTAATAATGTCCATGATAATTTAGATCAAGAGTTCGCCACTTGTAATCGCATCTCTATTTTTAACAGCACAATTCACATTATCCTTGTTAGATGGTTCTAAGTGACTATAGTGATTGTTTAATTCTCACAGCAGAGAATGAATCACTAAAAAATCATTGAATCTATGATATTTTTCATGTATTTTGACACCAAGCACTCTGTTTCAATAGCAATCAATAACTTTGTACAAAGTTTTATAATTATATCACAATGCACAAAACAATTTCTTGTTATGATCCACTGGTTTTTTGACTCTAATGGCTCGTTAACTATAATAGAGTCGCAATAGTTTTAAACTCTCTGGATTAGTATTTTAATTTAACAGATTAGATAATCACTTTCATATGATTTTATACAATAACCCATTGATTTTCTAAACTAAATCAGGTTTTAAAGATCCACTCATTGTTAACTGTCCATGAACTGTCTCATTTCTAATACTTCATGTATCTAAAATTTTCAGTCTAACACATTAGATAAATAAAACCAAAGTACAGTGTGGAACACATTTGTTCTTCAGATCCTGAGATAAGATCATATGGTTAAATTTCTCGATATATTCCAGAATTTTTGGAGCAATCTTAAATATTACTAAATGAACCATCCCATTGAATTCACCCATTTGTAAAGTTCTCTCTTAAACAAATCAATTAGTTTGCACATAAGTTCATTGACTACACCCCAGAATAAATAAACTTTCTTAACCCATATAACTGCTGGGCATCTTTCTATTGGGCCAATTCTCCTCTGCTGCATTTTAAGACTCAACACATAATATAACTGCCCCTGTCTATTTTCTGTCCTTTCAGTAATAATATGTTCTGTTCTTAAAATATATGTCACAGGCGCTACAGGAGCTTGAGAAACTGCAGATCAATACAGGATCTTGTATCATTTTACTTTAAAGGCCTGGAAGGCTGTCTTCTTGGTTTTATTCCATTCAGATTTGATATCCTTCATGTTAATCACACTGTTTGGCTATTGTAGCAAAAACCTCTTAATGAAAGGTCTATAGTAATCAACACTTGCGGAACGTCCCAATGTTCTTCAACTATATATAATGAGATGATTAACTGTTGTTTCATCTTAATTTCTACACAGAGTCCAGGCCTCACCAATCATGACCACATTCAAGATTTCAATACAATCACATTTCTTTAATTTGATTTTCAGTCCTGTTCTTGATCTTTTGAGAACTATTAAAGTTTGATAGACTTTAGTCCCACTAAAATGATACATCATATCGGCAAACCAAAGATTTTCACATTCCAAAATATTCAGCGATTAATTTAACAATGAATATTAAAGTATCCAAAGTCAAGACTTCTGTAAACTAGAAGTGTTTTTTGTGAAAGCTAATAATTTCTGAATCTCATCTAAGGCATTATTAACATCCACTCAGTAAATCTAAAGATGAAAATATTTTGGCAGCTCTGACCGTTAATGATATCTTTAATCATTTAGCACTGGTATTCGCATTTGGGGACACAAATAATTTTAACTTTATAACTATCAAGTCCTCTTAATTTATACTCTTTCTTTTGGACAAGGAATGAGAACGAGTATGAGATTTGGAAGGAATGACTACCCCATCTTTCTTCATTTCTTCTATCAAATTATCAACTATGGGTCATTACATTAGTAATCGTAACAGAATAAAGAATGGTTTTGTTCCATCATCTAACAAAATTTTCTAAGGTTTAT
Source organism: Macrobrachium rosenbergii (assembly GCF_040412425.1). Taxonomy (NCBI): domain Eukaryota; kingdom Metazoa; phylum Arthropoda; class Malacostraca; order Decapoda; family Palaemonidae; genus Macrobrachium; species Macrobrachium rosenbergii. Next base: position 6,781,753 of record NC_089754.1, on the reverse strand, counting down.
GAATGATTATTCGCCTGAATTTATCTCCTTCTGTAGCTTTTACATCCCGTATATTTTTCTCTGATACTGAATCGTCGTATCTTGTTTTTCAGAACTGGTTTTATCCGCATCTTTGCTTTAACTGGACTTGACTTAGTTACAGAGAAATGTTTCTTGAGTGTTATTAGTAAGGTTGTTAATAGCATTCTATGCAAAGATAATGTTCAATATATGTTAGTTTGGTAACTATGAATTTATAACAACACAAGCACAATTTATGATAATCAATAATTATCCATCTGATAACTTCAAGTAATTCTTCATTTGAATGTTAGAACGTCTTTAATCAATTTATTCTTTTCCCTCTTAAATGCATTTTAAGCAACACTGACAAACACTTGTCTATTTAGCACTGCACTTATTATCATCGGCAGGCTACGCATATTTTCCATTCTCTATATCAAAGAATATATTCTACATCTTCACTAGTTTCTTTCAAGTATCAGCTATATTATTATGATCACTTATATTTTGAATAATTACCATTTAGTAATTTCTTCATTATCACAACTTACATTGCATTGTTAATCATTCATTTACCTCAGGGATATTTAATAAAAATAGTGCCTTGTTTTGTTATATCCTGTAACCAGATCACTAATAGTTTATTTTCAATATTCTTCTATATAACTTTCGATGTGCACATCTTCTTGGGTTTCTATTCTGTAAATTTCACAATTACTCTTTTCATTTTTTCTACTATTGATTATCTTTGATATAATCATTTTATATGTCTTTCACATATTGTCCAGACAAATCTGATCAGATCAGCAACTCTTTTCTTCTGCAAAGCATGCCTTTACGTATCCAACAGCGTTGACTCTTCCTTCTTCAAACCAGATGACTCACATCTTTCTACGGATTAAATATATTCAAGATCAGTGGAAAACTATTTTCAAGAACTATAAAACTCTAACATTAATTTAATAGAAAGGTCTATTTCTAAGTTCACATTTCCTAAACTTTTAATTGTTTATCGCTACCTTATTATTCTGCTAACTTGAATTAGCGTTTAATGTCAGCATTTACAATATGTTATCACTATGCTAAGAAAAGTACCTTAACTCGCAAACAGCATATTTTGTTATTTATGGAACCCCTACCTAGTAACTCTTTCTGATTCATTTCTCTGTCCATGGAAACATAATCTTTGATTTCAATAGATGATTATGATGAACCACTTCCTTGCTAATTCTTTCTTACTTTCAGCTTATCTTCTGGAAGCACTGTCTGTTGTTCATGAAAATTGTCATGACTAAATGATCTATTTGATGAGGATCACAGTTTAACTATTTTTTACGCTCCTTTCTTAGTTCAAACCACAATTTTAAGAATATTCGACTTTTACAAACCCTGACTGTATTTTTCACTGCTCAGAAATGACTGAGACACTCCAGCTATTGTCTCATCCCCGCCTCTGAGTGAATAGTCATCAAGCTGAATTATTTGAGTGCCTAAGTTTCTGACCATATTTATAAGGTCAAATGACCACTTTTTATTTTATTATTTCTTCCTTCAGTTTGACCTGGCCTTTAGATTTTAAATATATTTTCTAGAAAAACGGTCTCCTACTTGTCTGGAACGAGATTATGAACTATTATCTACTTTAAAAGCAGATATTATTTCTGCTTTTCTTTCATTTTCATTTCTGTTGTTCCTACAGATTCCTTGGAGAGATTTATCTCTTCCTTTTGTATTTCATCATTTTCACAATAGCTGCTGCTTTTTCTTTGGTATAAATTTTTATTTTTCTGAAAGCCTTCCTTTCCTCTTCTTCTGCAATGAGAGATGTTCAAATGACGCGAATTAAAGCATGTCTAGTTCAACAACACTGACTACCATCTCCAAACTGTCTTATCTCCTATGGTAATGTCAGTTTAAGTCTTCTGTTATTTTCTCTATTGCATTCTCCATGCTTGCATACAAATAAGCAATTGTTTTATATTATGTTAAGGAATCGAAGTTGTGTTATATAAACTGTTTAGTCTCATTACTAATTCAGAGATAACAAGTTTAATTTCCCATGGTTATTGGTTTGTCAAAACCGTAGTTCCAGAGTTGTAAGGTCAACATATCTGAACCTACAGAGAATCATGTCATTATATTACTGATTCAGTTATCTCCTGAATATGCAACAACATTCGTGTCTGATATTTCAATGACTTTGCTGCATAAGATCTATCTGATCAATGATTTGAATCCATCCGACTTAAGCTCAATAGTAGTGTAATGTTGTTATTATAGTTGCTCGATCCATACTTGGAGATGGAAGGCAAGAGGTAGATGTATTGTTATCAGATTATTAATGTTAGTATTACAGAACATTAAACGATCATTTGGCTCCGTTAGTTGGGTTATTATTGTTATATATTTCCCTTGCAATAACGCTGAGTGGGAATTTAGTCTAATTAATAAGTGTCTGAGCGTCAAATTTGGTCTTAAATTCCTGGTATGAAGAATGCTCCAGTGTCAGTAATCCACAAATACTCTTGCATGATATAAAAATTATTCAATTTGAGTACATTAATTATTTCTATATAAACAAAATGTTATACTGGACCATAAAATAAAAGAAACTGTAAAATTATCACGGTAAAAAAAATTAAACTCTCAACTGAGTTCAAGTGCACAAGTAAATTAGATCCTTCAAAGTATCATTCAAATACACAAAAAAAAAAAAAAATCTTATGCAAAACTGGGCACTGTATCACAAAAATACAATGAGCACACAATTATGTGATAATTTCATAATAACACCAACCAGAGTGAAAGTAACTATTTCAATCTAAATTATTATCACAAATAACTATCATAGAGAGAGTAATACTACAATAACTCAAACAATCGCAATCACTTACCAATTTTATAAAGAAATGCTAAATAATTACTGAATACATTAAAGAGAGAGAACAGTAAATTACTCATAACTTGTAGTTATACAATAAAATTTTCGAAGTCGATGTTGTTTTTCTCTTATAGGTTACTTCTTCAGAGCTGTTAAATAATTTTCTATACTATTTTTTTCACACACCTGTAACGATAATTTATTAAACATCGTCGTTATACGTGTTTGGCCCATCGTTGTTGTTGATAACTGCTCGCGTTGTCAGACGCAATCACTTGCTGAACGTTTTCGTCGATGTCACAGATTTTATTTTTTCATATAAGTTTTGCTTACACGTAAAACCTAGTTCATTCGTAGAATTTCATTTCACTGTAACCTATAACAAATCATATTTCTGTTAAATGTTTGTTTGTTTCGTCTCGCCTTTCTGGATCTGCTTATTGCTGCCACCATGTCGCCCGACTAAAATTTTTATCTTCATCATAAGATCTTCGTGTCGACCGATCGTCACTACATCTCCCGTCATCTGTTGTTCTAGAACTATTGTTAATGGAACACCTAAAATGGTATCTTTCAGGCAACAGATACGATATTGTAGTTTACTTAATATTGAGCAACGCGCTAAACTCAAGTGCACTAGTTATGCGCAGGATAATGAAATCACTCTTATTAGACAGTTCAGTTCAGTTTGTTTGGGCACTAAAAGCAAGGAGAGATTCTGATTTTCCTTCAGATGGAACCTAACGCCTCGCTCTCCCTGCCTTTGTTTCTCTGTCCCTGGGTTTACTTGTTATCTGCAGCTCTCCTTCCAGTGTCCTATTGGAAGAATTTATCTGCAAGGCCTCCTCAAACAGTTGATTAAAGATCGCTATGGGGCGCTGTCCAAATCTCTCTCCTTAGAATGTTTGATTGGAGGTGTTGAAGTATCACTTTGTCCAGCCCCCAATCCATGAATTTCACAAAACGCTTCCATTAGCGGTTTAAGTGATCTGGCCAAGTGAGCTTTTTGATTAAGCAGCTGAGTAATCTGAGCAAGCTAAATCGCGAGGCCACAGTTTCCCCGATTTTATGATCGGCTTTGGCGGCCCTGGAGCGTGATATATTTACTCATTGTTTGAGTTCAAATGAAGGCGGCCATAATGTCCGCACTTAGTTTTCTGATGCAAACAACCTATACAATTAGTTCTCTCTCTCTTCTCTCTCTCTATTCTCCTTCTGTTCTATACTTATTCTATTTTTCCTCTATCTCTCTTTCTTTCTATTCTCCATCTAATTTACCTAAAACACACACACACACACACACACACACACACACACACACGCCACACACACACACATATATATATATATATATATATATATATATATATATATATATATATATATATATATTGTCATGAAGTGATCAAGCACCTGGTTATTACACAAGTATTAAGACCAAAAGTTACCTCACTGACCAGATACTTAAAACTACAAACGAAAATGTTGATACACTGAATACTCTAAAGGTACAGTGATCCCTACAAACTTAGAGATTTATACTTGAGAAACTAATCAACTTATCAAGTTAAGGGTGAGAGTAACAACTAATGCTTATAAACAGACTAGTGGAAAATGGGCATCATTTCAACAAACACTATAACAGCTTCCCCTGTCTTCTATTTCACCTAGATAAGTCTCAGGTGAACAAACAGATATGTCACTTACCTTAATTAATTTCTTCAATAATAGGTAATAAATGAAACGCTGCTAAAACTTAAACAACAACTTATTTCTAAGTTCAAAGTTATATGAGTTCAATTCAAAAAGATTTACTGTTATCTATCAACAGTGCGTAAGATTTAAAGTAGTTCTAATCAAGATTAATTCATAAAACTTTAATTATTAAGGAAGCATTTTGGTTAAATAAGATTCAAAACCATTAACTTTCACTCAAGTTTTAAACATATACCTGATTAGCTTTTAAACTCAACATAAGTCCTCACCAAACACCAATAAATGGAAATCACACATGATTCATTGAACCTCTCAATCATAATATGCACAAATAAACAAGTTATAATCACCAGCACAAAACTTGGAAAACACTCACTATAAAATTGTAACAATATAACACAGACATATAAGAATGAAATATGCAAAAAATGGAAAACAATATACTAACAGTAAATTTCACTAAGACAAAACATGTTTAAGTAGTTTATATCAATTCTTCAAAAGATTACCTCTACTAGTGCATGTTAACTACACTTAAAACTTTTCTCAAAGAGCAACATCATGTTTCACAAATGATACAGGCCAATGATATATAATTAGCAGCAAGACATTAGAACTCACCAAAGAGATATTATCCACCTCATCAAAATAATAATTTCTTTACCTAGAAATACCACTTTAATTCTAACATAATATAAAAACCAGCAACATCACATTACCTTTACTGTTACACCATTATACACTTTCCACAATGCTTGCACAATATAAATATCTTAGATCACTCTACAAAATGTATAAACTTCTTGGGTGAGAATTTCACAACTTGGTACAAATAAGAGAGCAACCAGTATAATAATTAGAGAGAGAGAGAGAGAGAGAGAAAGAGAGGCTTCTATTCCAGGAACCCTTTTCCTGCCTGACCATTTCTGGTTCAGTACTTGGTCAGATCTTTTAGCCCTCCAGAGTACACATACAAAGTACACACATCACAGATGCAAAGCACATGCATGTATATACACAGGACTGAGGCTGCATGTTTTATCTCTATGATGGACATTTCCTGTTCTGGGTTAAGCAGAAAAGCAAGATTTTAACCAAATTCTGTCATAAAAATAACTTTCAGGTTCATCTCTGTCTCATTCTTTTTACTCAAGATTATGAACACATAACAGAGATAGACACAGCTAATAACCATGGAACAGACACACATAAAAACATATAACAAGCATTTGGCCGATAGCTGTCAACTTGTCAGAGATAAGACAAGAGGCCTTTTTGAACACGACTTCCTTCTCCCCAAACAACTGTGTCAATACAGGATGTACTAAGTGATAAGAATCTTACCCTTTCTTTCTACACGTCATGTTAAGAATTCGAGTTCATGACACCCAGTATACATTTTTAATATATTAACAAGATATTATAAACAGAAATGGAATAAACATATCAAGACTATTACGATCTTGCCTCTCGAGACTGAAGACAGGTTCTTTAAAATAAAACAAGCAATTGTAATGACTGGGACGAGGTGACAAACAAAGGAGAGGAGCAGAACAAATACAAAAATTACTCCTGAAATTAATTTATCGTTAAATGTTATATACATAATGTACACTGAGTCAAGGTTAAATTTAAAAACATAATGAATATTATTACAAGTGAATTAATCACTTAACGGGAGCAAAGAACAATTAACTGCAAACACAGGAATGAGATAGTCAAAACATAAATAAACATTACAGCACAAACACAAATGACCAGCACAATAATTACGTTACATAAATTCAGAAAAAATAAAAGCCAGAGCAATAAATGATCAAATCATGAAATAACATCAAAACCATAAACATAATCAAATGGTCAGCACAAAATACAATTCATAACAATATAGCAGCAACTAAAACATCGCTTCGAACAAAACGGGATCATTAAACAAAATCAGCACAGCAGGGTTAAAATCAAGATAAAATCATGAAAAGCAACATCACCAGACGAACTCAATAGAGCCGTCGAAACAGCTTCCCTAAGCTGCTTTACAGGAACACTGCAGGACAACTCCGGACAGAGTCGAAACGACAACCATCTCGACCTCAAGCACAGTGCTGACGTCCTCTCTGTACCATGATCGCCGACATATTGATACGGCAACATCACGTCGCGAAACGTACTGACGTCCCCTCCAATTACGACGACCGCGACAAGAGTCAGACACGCAACCATCTCGTCCGCAAGAAACTCTTTGCTGCTAGGACCTGACTCGCAAAGTCACAGGCACGGATACCTGCTGCTGCCCTGGACCATCGGTCGTTCTGCCCTCCAGAACCTGGCTCGTTGCTGCTACGAACCTGACTCTCAGGCACGAATACCTGCTGCTGCTGCCTCCTGCTGCCCTGGACCTGACTTACTCCAGCTGGCTTGCTGCTACCCTCAACCTGACTCGTTGCTGCTACGAACCTGACTGACGAAGTCTGATGCCATCCATCAGACGTCAACTCGCCAGCAAGAAAACAAAGAACAAAGGAGCAATAATTCATTCAAGGAACAATCGGCAAGCGATTGTTCCTAACACCTCTCACCTAACAGAAAAATTTACAATAAATTTACAAACAAAATACTGTCCCCCGATGCTGCCACACTCTGCCAGCCAAAACAGAACCAATCCTGGCAAGGTTGCAATACATTATCTTCGCCTTTGAGATCGACAGGTTCTTTAAAATAAACAAGCAATTAGGCTGTAATGACTGACGAGGTGACAAACAAAGGAGAGAGGAGCAGAACAAGAAAATGCAAATGACCTTAAAATTAATTTATTTTGCACAAACGATATACATAATGTACACTGAGTCAAGGTTAAATTTAAAACATAATGAATATTACAAGTGAGTCTAATCACTTAACGGAGCAGCAACAATTAACTGGTAAAACATTATAAATGATGAGTCAAAAACATAACAAACATTAGCAGCACAAACACAACACTGGTACATGAATTACGTTACATAAATCAGAAAAAATAAAAGCTGATAATAAACATCAAACTAACAAAATAAAATATCAAAACCAAACATAACGAAATGGTCTAGTTACCAAAATACAATTCAGAATAATATATACAGCATTTAAAAACATCAAGCCTTTAAACAAACGGGATCATTAAACAAATCAGTAGCAGGGAAGAATCAAGATAAAATCATGAAAATAACATCACCAGACACGAACCTAATAGAGCCGTCGAAACAGCCCTAAGCTGCTTACAGAACACCGTAGATAACCACAAATGAACGACAACCATCTCGACTCAAGCACAGTGCTGACGTCCTCCCAAAAATACAACTGACAGAGCCGACATGGCAATCCATCACAGTTCTCCCAAGAAACGTACTGATGTCCTCTCAATTACGACGACTACGACAGAGCCGTACACGGCAAACTACCCGGTCCGCGGCAAACTTTTGGCTAGGACCTGACTCTCGCAAAGTCACAGGCATGATACCTGCTGCCGCCCTGGACCATCGGGTCGTTCAACCCTCTGAACCTGGCCTGTTGCTGCTGGCCGAACCTGACTCTCAGCAGCATCGCACACCTGCCGTTGCTGCCTCCTGCTGCCCTGACCTGATCTTCTACTCCCAGCTGGCTTGCTGCTACCTCAACCCGACTCTGCTGCACGAACCCTGACTTCCTCGACGTAAAGTCTGATGCCATCCATCAGACGTCAACTTCCAGCAAGAAACAAAGAAAACAAAGGAGGCAACACTACCAAGGGAACAATCGCGTTGATTAGTTCGTAACACTCCCAATTCCAAGAAAAATTATAATAAAATTTTTTTTTACAAACAAAATACTGTCCCCCGATGCTGCCACACCCCACCAGCCAAAACAACTAATCCTGGCAAGGTCGCCAATATTACTGATATTCGCCTCGAGATCGACAGGTTCTTTTTAAAAATAAACAAGCAATTAGGGCTGTAAATGATCGTTTACTTGAGAGGCCAACAAAGGAGAGAGGAGCAGAACAAATACAAAAAAATGACCTTAAAATTAACTTCATCATACAGTTATACATATAATGCAATAATTGAGTCAAGGTTAAATTCTAAAACATAATGAATATTATTACAAGTGAATTAATCACTTAACTGGCAACAATTAACTGGTCAGTAAAACATTATAAATGACGAGTCAAAAACATAACAAACATTAGCAGCACAAACACAAATGACCAGCACAATAATTACGTTACATAAATTCAGAAAAAAAAATAAAAGCCAGAGCAATAAATGATCAAATCAATAAAATAAAATATCAAAACCATAAACATAATCAAATAATAAAGTTAATAAAATACAATTCATAAATATAGCAGCAAATTAAAACATCGCCTGGAACAAACGGGATCATTAAAAACAAAACTGTAACAGCAGGTTTGAATCAAGATAATAAATCACAGTAATAAGATCATCAGACGAACTAATGAGCCGTCGAAACAGCCCCAAGCTGCTTTACAGGAACACTGCAGGACAATCCTCCGACAGAGTCGAACGCATAACCATCTCGACCTCAAGCACAGTGCTGACGTCCTCCTCCAGTACCGGCGACAGCGACAGAGCCGACACGGTAAATCCATCTTGTCTTCCAGAAACAAACACTGACGTCCTCCTCCAATTACGACGACCATGACAGAGCCGACACGGCAACCATCTCGTCCTCCAAGAAACGTACTGATGTCCTCCTCCAATTACGACGACCATGACAGAGCCGACACGGCAACCATCTCGTCCGCAAGAAAGTCTTTGTTGCTAGGGACCTGCCGTAAAAGTCGGCAGGCACGATACCTGCTGCCCTGGACCATCGGTCGTCCTACCCTCCAGAACCTGGCTCGTTGCTGCCATGAACTATCTCAGGTACAAAAACCTGCTGCTGCTGCCTCCTGCTGCCCTGGACCTGGCTTACCCAGCTGGCTGCGCACCCTCAACCTGACTCGTTACTGTTACGAACCCACTGACGAAGTCTGACGCCATCCATACCGACGCCAACAACTCGCCAGCAAGAAAAACAAAGAAAACAAAGGAGGCAATAATTCATCATGAATAATCGGCGCGCGATTGTTCCTAACAACATTTTAAGATCATATGAGATACAATTTATCTGTAAGAAATGACATTTTAAAATCATATCTCACAACAAACAGTGAACCCGTAAAAAATACCGTAATCTTCACAGATACATATTACACTTGTAGAACGGTTTTATATATTATAACACATTATAATATTCCTCCCCGCAGAAGATTAATTATCCCGAGTTCGAATCCAACGATTCGGAACGGGATAAATAATCTACAATTACACTCCTCTTTCCAAAAATGTTCTCTCTCTTTACACAACAAGATTATACAATCAAACAGGGGAATTACTATGGCTAAAAAACTAGCACAGAATAAGCAATAAACTCTAGGCACATTTACAAATCTTTGTAACTCTTTCACCACTTTAGAAAAAACCTTGGCTTGCCAACACAAGTAATTGATCAATAAGAGATGATGGATAATATCAGCTACACTGATGGAATTCAGTTTCCTATAATCAGCATGATCCTAAATGTGTTTCAGTTTTCTTCACTAACACAATATGATGAACTGAAAATTTGAACTGGGCTCTGTCAATCCGTACAAACAAATATTCATCTTCTCTTTTTCAAAACATCACTGGCTATGACACGGTAAGCTCTTTGTTTGGTATGGCTTGTTAACTTTGATCTTATGTCATGCTTTATCAAGTCAGTGCACTTAGGGAATGTCTGTAAAAATCTCAGGGAAAACTTTGGATCATCTCAGTTAACTTTTTGCTTTGTTCACTTCTGATGTTTTAGTTTGTTTTTCAAATTTTCTAATATTGATAAATTGTTCATTCTATTTTCAGCTCCCAACTCAGCCATCATCATCCTGTAGATGCAGTTGTCAGTTTAGAGACAACTCTGCCCTAGTCATAAGTAGGGCTCTCAAAAGATTTACATGTATCTTCCCAATGTTTCTCCTTTCTCCCTGGTGTTTCAATCACATAAATTCGATCACTTAACTTTTCTCTGCATCTATAAGAATTTTGAAATTTATTTGTAAAGGGAAACCTTTTCACTGGTAAAACTACTCAGAACTTGCTGCCCAACTCTGTACCCTCAGCTTTTCCTCTCCTTCAAAAGCAGAACACTTTCTTTCATTTTCTTTTGGCTTGTTGTCAGTTTTCTAAAGAAAAATTTTTCTAATTTTTAACCTTTTCCTCGTTCTACATATTCTCCTTTTGACTTCCTCTTTGATTTCTTCCTAGTTCTCAGTCTTTCATGGACCTCTCAATGTCTCAGACTGAAAAATAATTATTTAAGGAACATCCTATACTTTCTGATAAGCATTTGAACTTCAAATAACATTAAGGGTAAACCAACACCTATCTTCTTCTCCCATCTATCAAACACTTGGTTAACATACTTTTCAAAGTCTGGTGGAAACCTTTCTAAGGCTCCTTGAGTTTCTGGGTGATAAGTGGTAGATAACTGTTACTTCACTCCTAGCAAGTTCATCACATCCTGGAATAATTTTGAGGTAAAGTTCAATCTTTTATCTGTTAGCTAATTTCAGACCAAACTTGGAAAAATTCCACCAACTTCTCAGCAATTACCTTTGCACGTATACTTCTTACAGGAATTATCTCCAGATATCTTGTTATGGGACACATTAACGTCAACAGATACTCATGTCCTTTCTTCGTTTTCGGAAGCGGACCAACCACATCTATTATCACCTTGCTAAAGGGTTCTCCTAACTTCATCATTGTATGTATTTTTGAATAGTTTCATTTGTCTTGCAGCCATTTGGCACATGTATGACACTCCCTGCAAAATTTGCTAACATCCTGTGGAAGTCCAGGCCAAAAAAATACTGAACCTTCTCAACAGTTCCTCCTGATTCCCATATGTCCAGACTTGCAACATTGCCACTACTTGCTTCCTCAATGAGAATCAGTAAATTTGATGATATTCACCCCATTCAGCATTTCCTAGATATCTGCAGGTCGATGCTTCCTCATTAGCAGTCCTTCCTAAGATAACAATAGAAATTGTTGCACTTCTTCTTGTTCAACAACTCAAAGAACAGATCAGCCAGCACATCCTCTTCAACAACATCTTTCTCAGTTACTTGATCTGAAACTTCTGGCATTGAAACTTCAACATCTGTTAACTCTGCTTCTTGTAGTTTCAATTACTGTCTCCAGGAACACTTTGACTACTCAGTCTCTTTTTTTTAATAACAACAGGATCCTCTTCTTCTTCGGAAATCTCTTCATTACTAACACTAGGGGAGACTTCACCTTCCTGGAACAGCTCTTCTAAGCTTAAAGATCCTTCTGGTGTAGGTAAATCTTCAGTTTCTTCACTTCTATGCTCAGTTCTCCTCATACTCTTGGTAGTTAAACATCTTGGAAACAGGTGGGGGTTTTTCTTCTCTAATTCTATCGTAGGACTAATCCTTAACATCAACTGTCACTATAGGACAAGGAACGAAGGGAAATAATTCAACAACTTCATTACCCAGTAAAACATGCACACCTTCAACAGCTAGTGAGTCCTTTACTGCAAATCAATAAGCTGTGTCACTAATTCACATGACAAATGCAAAGAGGCATATAGGAGTTATCTCTCTCCTATACCCTTTAAAATAACTGAATCTCCGGTGAGATTCTTCTCCATTTGTGGGTGAGCACCACGAACTACCACATTATGTTCACTTCCTGTATCACGTAGTATCCTCACTGGTACCTGTACACTGAAAGAGGGAGTTGTCAGCATACCTTCATAGATACATGGCTTATGTTTCCACTGCTCTCAAATACTCACTACCAAAATTGCATTTCCATTGGTTAGTCAAGCACTCTGCTTGTCGTGTTTAGCTTAAAAAAGCAGGAGACTTTAGTTTTACTGCAATCACTGAGCTGATTAACAGCTCTCTCTAGGCCAGTCTGAAGGATTGACATTTTGATTTTAATGTGGCTAAGAACCAATTGGTTACTTAGCAACGGGACCTACAGCTCTTATTGTGTGGAATCTAACGAGATGAGTAGTGAGAAATAATCTCATCATCAAATAAATTCTCTAACTCATCAGCCGGCTGGGAATTGAACCCGCCCATCGAGTGACAGTCCGCAGCTCTACCGACTCACCCAACAAAAGCTTGCTTAATTTTTTTCCCCAATTGCTCTTCTCAGTAGTTGGTTTACCTAAAATAATTATCACTGTCCAACTCATAATCGCTGGTGCACTTCTTGAAGCGTCCCGACTATAATGTCCTACTCCTCCACACTTGTGGCAAAACAACATTAGTTTTCTGCATCTGTCTTGGAGAATAGACCAGAAGGCGTATCAATATTCCACTGCTTTGGGGCATATCCTGGCTTTGTACTGGTGTAGTTGTTAGAGGGCTTCTCATGGCACTGTTCAAAACTGATCAGACCTAAGAACTTCTGGAATTGTTGGTCTGGTACTAACATTATAATCCTTTTTGCTGGTTATGATGTTATAATCCCCACCAGAGTAGTGAATACCAAGTTTCTTCAGCTTCTTCTTCAAATAAGCTCTTATATAATCAGTAATTCTCTTAGATATTACTCTAAGATCACTAATTCTCTTCAAGGTCTATCCATAGACTTAACTTTAGCAGCCTCCAGCCATTTTCTGTTTAAATGATCTGTTACTTTGTAGGCATAATCCAAGAAAGTCATCTGTCATCCTTCTTAAAGTGATCTGAATCTTTCATTGTAATATCTAGGGGTCATCTGGTAAACTTAGCATTGCGTTTGAGTACCTTTGTACTCTTTTACACTGGTCAGCTGATAAGGCTAAATAGGCACTTCTACCTTACCAACGAGAACACCTGTATGAAGACTGACCATCGATCCTTCCGGCCATCCCATACCTGGAACCACATTTCAAAGTGATCAAAACACATCTGGAGCTTCTGCAATTTTGGAATTAACGTCTGTACTCTTACTACATCAACACAGGGTCTGCATTACCTTGGATATAATTATATGGGTTTACAGCTACATGAATCGAGCCGTGATTAACTCCAACTCCTTCATGTTTTGCTTTTTTCTCTTTCTTTTGTTTTTTCTTTCTTCTTCTTCTTGCCTCCTTGTTTTGTCTCTTTCTTCTTTTTCTTTATCAGCCTGTATCTGCAGCCTAAGTAAGTTTTCTTCTGATTCTAGCACCTTCAGTCTACCCCAAAATTCTTCTGTTTCTAAACTTCTAAGTTCTGCCTGTACATCACTGTTCTCATTCTCTTGCCTTGGCTTATTTGTAAATTCTACCTCAGCTGTGACCAACAATTCATATGCCTCCCTTTTAACTTCCATCTGTTTACTAGAGCCATTAATGCTGACACATGATACTGACTTGTGTCAATCATATGAAAAGTAACATTACTCCCACATGTCACTGCCAAGAGTCCACTGTGCCTTAGTCAGGTGAGATCAGATAACTTTCTGATGGTTGGAGCACTTAAAAATCTTCTAAACTCTTCAAATGAGTTATCAATAAATATAGTTATAATACACCAAAACAAATATATGGTTACTCTCCCACCAAAATATATATTCTCAACACCATCGCCAGTGACAACTATGCAACCAGAGTGATATTCTGTTTAGTTCTTCCCTGGAATGATAGCACCAACACTGTTTAATTCTCCCAGATCTAATATCAAATATTTATCACTTGCCTGATCCTGCGTTCAATCCCATCCAATTCACGTAATCCCGTTCTAATCTTCGTCTTTTAATCCCATCTTTAATCCTGCTCATTTCATTAACTCGCCTTTTCCCGGTCTGGTTAACAAATAATTTGTCAGGAAGTGATCAAGCACCTGGTTATTACAATAAATATTAAGACTCAAAATAACTGTTTCTGACCAGATCTCTTCCCCTCTACCGACTTTTTGTTTCAATTATTTTATTCCTCACGGTGTTTTTGTAGCTGCCTATCAATTTGAAATTATTTAGCTTCCTGTTGATGGGTGCAATAAATTTGTCCAGAACTGCCAATTATTTCTTTACAAATGTTCCTTTAATCCTTTTCCCCTCCCAATAGTTTTCCTTGCTTTTGATGTGCCTCCACAATGCATAGGGTAGCCTAATCTCCTAAAACTCTCCTCAGGTAATCAACTCTTAAATCTAAATTCGGGACTGCAAAATCACTATAAGCCTGATGGCTATCACTGTCATTAATCCTATTTTTATTTCTTTCCTATGACTGGAGAACCTATGTATGTATGAATTGGTGTGTGTCTTCTTCCTATATACAGTAAATTTTAAATTTCTACTTCCCTCTTTACCAGGACATCCAAGAAAGGAATTTCTCCTTCCTTCTCTTCTTCTAATGTGAACTTGATATGTTCATTTAGTTTATTTATGTTTTATACCTGATTAACGAAAACTCACTAAAAGAGATATTATCCACATCTTATCAAAATAATAATTCTCTTTTACCTAGAACATCACTTTAATTCCTAACATAATATAAAACCAGTAAACATCACATTACCTTTTACAAGTGTTACACCATTATACACTTTCCACAATGCTTGCACAATATAAATATCTTAGATCACTCTTACAAAATGTATACACTTCTTGGGTGAATTTAACAAAACTTGTACAAATAAGAGAGCAACCAGTATAACAGTAATTGAGAGAGAGAGAGAGAGAGAGAGAGAGAGAGAGAGAGAGAGAGAGAGAGAGAGAGAGAGAGAGAGAGAGAGAGTGAGAGAAGCTTATCCCAGGAACCCCTTTTCCTGCCTGACTATTTCTGGTTCAGTACTGCACTTTTATCTTTAAGCCCTCCCAGAATACATGATACATAAAGTGTACATACATTATACATACAGGTATACATGTACGGTATACATACAGGACTGGAGCTTCTAGCGCTTTATCTCTGTGATGGACATTTCCTGTTCTGGGTTAAGCAGAAAAGGTATTTTGGACCAAATTCTGTCAGCGTGTCAACTTCAATTACCTCTGTTCCTCATTCTTTCTACTCAAGATTATGAACACATAACAGAGATAGACACAGCTAATAACCATGGAACAGACACGCATAATAAACATATAACAAGCATTTGGCCGATAGCTGTCAACTCGTCAGAGATAAGACAAGAGGCCTTTTCGAACACGACTTCCTTCTCCCCAAACAACCGTGTCAGTACAGGAAGCAATATACTGCACAATATATTAAACAAATGGAAAAAGCATATCAAGACATTTTAAGATTACATGATACACAATTTATCTGTAAGAAAAAGACATTTTAAAATCATATCTCACAACAAATGACGAATCTGCAACCAAAACATCAAAATTTTCACAGAGATACATACTATAATTGTATAATGGTTTTATATATTATAACATTATAATAATATATATATATATATATATATATATATATATATATATATATATATAAATATATAAATATATATATATATATATATATATATATATATATATATATATATATATATATATATATATATATATATATATATATATATATATATATATATGTATATATATATATATATATATATATATATATATATATATATATATATATATATATATATATATATATATATATATATATATATATATATATATATATATATATATATATATATATATATATATATATATATATATATATATATATATATATATATATATATATATATATACAACTTTATCACATACACAATTATTCTGTGCATTAGTAGTATTACTAAAAGGACCTCATTCAAACTGGATGGTATCTAACAGAGTTTTTTATTCGGAAAAAGTTACAAGCTTTCTTGGACAAACAGTCTACATTATCAAGTATCCGTACAATGAGCAGACACGTAGTCTGGCTGTATTTATATCTGTGTGCTGGGTACTTTTAATCCTATAATCGCCTAGCTCCTCCTGTGTGACCTCCACCCCCTTGTGACCTTGTGATCCCTCGTTCCAGGTGTCCGTTTTCCATGCGTCCTCTTGCTTTTTTTCTTCGTTTCCTTGCTACTGTGGAGTATACGATTTTTCTAGATATACTGTCTTCAAAGCCATTTCCGGTGTTCCCTGCCATCGTGTTGTTGGCGCAAGTTATGAAGGCGTTCTCTACAACCAGTCTAGATGTTCCTGTACAGAAAACTCATATTTTCCCAGTCTATTCTGTGATCATTTTCCCAACAGTGTTTAGCAACTGCCAACGTCTGATTATAATGCCTTATGTTTTGCAAATGTTGTTTGCTTGCTCTTTTACATGATTTGCCAGTTTTGCCATAGTACCCTTCTTCACAGTCTAGACACGCTGTCATATATACCCCCCCCTCTAATCTCTTCCCCTCTACCGACTTTTTGTTTCTAACATTTTATTCCTGATGGTGTTTTTGTAGCTGCCTATCAATTTGAAATTATTTAGCTTTCTGTTAATGGTTGCAATTGAGTTGTTGTCCGGGACTGTAATTATTTTCTTTCCTACCAAATGTTCCTTTTCTATCCTTTCCCTCTCCCCAAAATAGTTTTTCCTTGCTTTGATATGTGCCTACTCCCACCAATACTTAGGGTAGCCTAATCTCCTAAAACTCTCCCTCAGGTTATCCAACTCTTCGTCTAAAAATTCCGGACTGCAAATCCTATAAGCCCTGATGGCCAACCCTGTCATTAATCCTATTTTTATTTCTTTTCTATGACTGGAGAACCTATGTATGTATGGATTGGTGTGTGTCTTCTTCCTATATACCTTGAATTTTAAATTCTTCCCTTCCCTCTTGACCAGGACATCCAAGAAAGGAATTTCTCCTCTTTCTCTTCTTCTATTGTGAACTTGATGTGTTCATTTAGTTTATTTATGTTTTCTAAAAACTTGTGTAGATCTTCCCTTTCTCCCTTATAAATAATCAAGATGTCATCCACGTATCTTACCCATTTTCCGATATTTAAGTTCCCTTTATTTACTTTGCCCACCTCTTCCTTTTCAAACCATTCCATAAAGATATTAGCTAGAATTGGTAAAAGACTTGAACCCATGGCCACGCCATTTTTTTTTATATAATGGTTTTCGCCCCACTTGAAAACATTAACGCTGAGGGCCGCTGTTAGCAGTTTTATTAAAACGTCCTGATCTATGTCGCATGTATAGACACCCTCCTCCATATTCTTTTTTATTATTTCCATCGTCATCTTTACTGGTACGTTAGTGAACAGGGAGGTTACATCCAAACTTGCAAATTTGCAGTCTTTTACGTTAATTTTGGATAATTCGTCTATCAGGTCCATGTTATGTTTTAAATGCCCTTCGGATACTAAGCCTTCCCATTTTCCCATTATGTTGGAAAGAGATTTCTCCATCCTCCTCTGCGGTGATCTCGTCGATGCCACTATTGGTCTTAGTGCCATTTTCGATAGGTCGGGGTGGGTAAAAAAAGGGAACTTGGATTTAGTCAAGAACATTTCTAAGAGACTCCTAAGTAGGGATGAAGTGCTAGTGTTAGGATATGGCCTTAATTTTTGCATGGGAACGAAATTCACGATTTCATTGAAATGTGTAGAAGCTTAAGGGAACTAGATAAGAACAAAAATGGTAATGAAGCAGCTTTTTGCAGGGGGCCCATGTGGGCGGGGATTATGTCGAACAGATTCGTGTTCCCGGAGAGGTTACGTAAAGCCCTTGATAGGTTAGGAAAATACAAGGACATAAAGATTTGTAAGTCGGTTGTAGTAATGGATGCCGAAGAATACGAGAATAAGTTAGAACAACTGTTAAACGATGAAAACACATATGAGGCTTGCAACAAAAAACTGGGCATTAGGGGGATACAGTGCAATTTTAACAAAAAAGTAAGGGAAGCGTTGACAAAAATCCACGACAAAACCAAGAGAAAAGAATTAGAACATAGAGTAAAATCAGTGGAAAGTCCAGAGATCCCATATATTTATGGTAGCCCTAAGATCCACAAAGAAGGGTGCCCACTAAGACCGATCGTGGCATCGACGAGATCACCGCAGAGGAGGCTGAAGAAATTTCTTTCCAACATAATGGGAAAATGGGTAGGCTTAGTATCCGAAGGGCATTTAAAACATAACATGAACCTGATAGACGAATTATCCAAAATTAAAGTAAAAGACTGCAAATTTGCAAGTTTGGATGTAACTTCCCTGTTCACTAACGTACCAGTAAAGACGACGATGGAAATAATAAAAAAGAATATGGAGGAGGGGGTCTATACATGCGACATAGATCAGGACGTTTTAATAAAACTGCTAACAGCGGCCCTCAGCGTTAATGTTTTCAAGTGGGGCGAAAAACCATTATATACAAAAAAAATGGCGTGGCCATGGGTTCAAGTCTTTCACCAATTCTAGCTAATACCTTTATGGAATGGTTTGAAAAGGAAGAGGTGGGCAAAGTAAATAAAGGGAACTTAAATATCGGAAAATGGGTAAGATACGTGGATGACATCTTGATTATTTATAAGGGAGAAAGGGAAGACCTACACAAGTTTTTAGAAAACATAAATAAACTAAATGAACACATCAAGTTCACAATAGAAGAAGAGAAAGAGGGAGAAATTCCTTTCTTGGATGTCCTTATTAAGAGGGAAGGGGAGAATTTAAAATTCAAAGTATATAGGAAGAAGACACACACCAATTCATACATACATAGGTTCTCCAGTCATAGAAAAGAAATGAAAATAGGATTAATGACAGGGTTGGCCATCAGGGCTTATAGGATTTGCAGTCCGGAATTTTTAGACGAAGAGTTGGATTACCTGAGGGAGAGTTTTAGGAGATTAGGCTACCCTAAGTATTGGTGGGAGTGGGCACATATCAAAGCAAGGAAAAACTATTTTGGGGAGAGGGAAAGGATAGAAAAGGAACGTTTGGTAGGAAAGAAAATAATTATAGTCCCGGACAACAACTCAATTGCACCCATTAACAGAAAGCTAAATAATTTCAAATTGATAGGCAGCTACAAAAACACCATCAGGAATAAAATAGTTAGAAACAAAAAGTCGGTAGAGGGGGAAGAGATTAGAGGGGGGGGGTTATATATGGCAGCATGTCTAGACTGTGAAGAAGGGTACTATGGCGAAACTGGCAAATCATGTAAAGAGCGAAACAAACAACATTTGCAGAACATAAGGCATTATAATCAGACGTTGGCAGTTGCTAAACACTGTTGGGAAAATGATCACAGAATAGACTGGGAAAATATGAGTTTTCTGTACAGGAACACCAAAAAAACATCTAGACTGGTTGCAGAGAACGCCTTCATAACTTGCGCCAACAACACGATGGCAGGGAACACCGGAAATGGCTTTGAAGACAGCATATCTAGAAAAATCGTATACTCCACAGTAGCAAGGAAACGAAGAAAAAAAGCAAGAGGACGCACGGAAAACGGACACCTGGAACGAGGGATCAGAGAAAGAACAAGGTCACGAGGGGGTGGAGGTCACACAGGAGGAGCTAGGCGATTATAGGATTAAAAGTACCCAGCACACAGATATAAATACAGCCGGACTACGCGTCTGCTCATTGTACCGATACCTGATAATGTGGACTGTTTGTCCAAGAAAGCTTGTAACTTTTTCTGAATAAAATACTCTGTTAGATACCATCCAGTTTGAATGAGGTCCTTTAGTAAATATATATATATATATATATATATATATATATATATATATATATATATATATATATATATATAATGTGTGTGTGTGTGCATATATATATATATATATATATATATATATATATATATATATATATATATATATATATATATATATATATATATATATATATTATGTTTCCTGGTGCAGGTAGATTTTAGTTTGCAAATTTCATCACTTTACTCTACAGTGACCTTGCAAGATAGCCAGGAGCATATAAAACAGAAAACAAAAGGAGTTATACAGGAACTTAGGGATCTTTCTCAAAGGGTAGATGCGTGAAACACATGGGTACAAAAATAGGTACATTTACATAACAGATAAGTTCAAAGGAAAATGAATTAAATAAAAGTTAAATTGCTGCTACAGTTGAAAGTCCTCCAAAGGAGGGGGGGAGAGGAAAAGCTTGTGAATGCCAGGAACACGGGCCAAGGAGAATTCTGCTGCTCCTTCTGAAACAATATGGAACACAGGTTACGGTCTAATGCCGGAATTGGAGAATGCTTTCTTCTCGAGGGTGCGCTGAAGGGGCCAAGGACAACCTCGATGCTTGACTAATGACTTGAGTAAGGGTGCAGTGAACATGTGGGCCGGGATTGAACCAAGAAATTTAGGGTACAGCAAAGACATGGGCCCAAAGGTCTAATGAACGCACAAGGGCGAAAGTAACGTGACTAAACAACTCTTTCAGGGTACTTTGCTGTCCTACAGGAGTGTCCAGCGCTGAGGTTGACACTGAGGCTTCGTGACATCCTTCCAAAGGGCGCCAGCAAGGGGTTCACGAGTATTATAGACAAAGGCCACCCACCAAAGGTGTACTTGTGGGTCATAGATTGGTGGAGTGATGGAGGGGCGCCATTGTGATGATAAAGGGCTGCTGTATTGGAGTTCCGCTCGCTCTGGGATGGCACTTCACCTTTTGCAATGATACTGGTCATGTGGTTGGGTTACAAAGCAAGGGGCAGCGGTCCACTTGGCGTCGAGGCAGGGTGGGGGGAGAGGCATCTTAACTTATGACCTCCTTCATTTAGGTTGGAGCTGTGTGTGAGAGTGATCGTAGGGTGTCGTGACCTTTTATTACTTCTGCTCGGGCGTAGGGGGCTGATGGCTTGACCCAGGTCACTGGTCCTGTACCAAGAAAAAAAGTGCCAAGCAAGTTACTGCCCTAGGTGAAGATTATCTTCTGAGTGCCTTAATACTCTATCGGCCAAGCAAAAGCAGAAAGGAAGGTGTTTTATTAGCTTATTTTGGCACTATTCTTTACAGGTCCCCCTGCAAGATGACATACGCAACTTCAATCAGGTGCGAATGTCGATAACAGCAAAACATGAGCGAAGAAAATGCTCAACTTTACTCTAGATTCTGCTTTGCTACAACTGTTAGCTTACTCTACTTGGAAAACTCTACTGCAATACTGATAAATGACATACTCAAAGGTTACTTCAGATGCAGAGTGCAATTTAAATCATACAATAAGGAAAGTTTCCTTACTTGGAAAAACTAGTTACTGCTGAAATACTTCATAAATGATGATTCTACAAATGCTTTACTAGCTTTACTTTACAGAGGGTAATAAGGCACTTGACATAATATAGATGACACAATAAACAAAGAACAATTCAAAGGCACAAAAGATCAAATAGAAAATAAAAGACAGGATGTAAAAGGAAAAAGGTAAAATAACTGACTGCTCACTGTTAGTTATGCCTTGACGAGGCAGTATAAATGATAATACAGCGTTGGTTTTAAATGATATCCCCTTTACTAGAAATAGTAATGACAACACTCAATTCATATTTTCAATCGACGGACAATAATTGTCTACAAACTCAATGTGTAGCTAATAGCTCAAGAAATTGCTAACTTGACAGGTGACAGTTTGCCGTGGGAATGTGACAGCTGGGTGAGCGAGCAAGGCAAAGAGATTATTCGCGGGTTTTAATTTGCTAAACTTAAACAACACTAAATTTTTTACTTCCATGGCTCACAACTCGGGTGCAGACTATAAATAGATACTCGCTCAACGTATGAACGGGAAAATAAACAAATGAAAGGGGACTGGACAGGAATAGATTTTTAAAAAAAAAAAAAATAAAATAAAAAGAAAACTAAACAGAATGACACAAATGAAGGGCGCGACCTCTTCCTGAAGGGTGGGACACGTCGCTGGGATTACAAAGGTGACGTTAAAACTCACAAGGGCAGGAGTCTTATGACTCGAAATTCATTAATCAACTAGATAAAAAAAAAATAAAAATAAAAGAGTAAATGACATGCGCAGAGTGAGGTATTTACTGTTGATGCATGAATTTATCATCCATCACCAGTAGACGACGGCCCGGACTATCTCTCAGTCCAAGGACTGAAAAAAGGGAACCCAAAGGGCACGACCCCTTCAAGAAGATCTGACACGCACGCCCTGTGCCAAAGTACGGGAGCAAGGGCATGCCACTTCCCACTGATGTATCTCTTACTGTTTCGTTGCAAGATTATTAATGCCTTTAAAGGGGAATGATATCCCATATCTTAACTGCCTCTTGTGGTGGTAAGAAATGAAAGTTTGCAGGGAAATGTCGATGGAAAGAAATAATGATAGAGTTCCGAAAGGAGAGGAAGAAAAGAGGGGAGGGCCTTGACATCCTCTTCTGGATGAAAGGTACCAAGACCTTTGAAAGATGAAGAGGCGGCACTGACTGCTCCCAGCCCTGGGGTGAAGGGCCGGGTGCAAGTACAACCCCTGAGGCCTCATTCACTATGATGTCCGGAGAGAATATCCTCAATTTTGTTGTCAGTGCCTTTGATGTGCTCAATTCTCCAGTTATAATCTGGTTACAGAAGGTTGTGAGGTACCTCAAGGGGTTATGGTCGGTGTATACAGCCAGCAGGAACTTGTGATCGGCATGATATGATTCAAAATGTTTCATGGCCAGGACCATTCCCAGCAGTTCTTTCTCTACGGTACTGTAACGGGTTTCTACTGGCTTTAATTTTCTTGCATAGTAAGCGACTGGGTGCCTGACACCAGCTTCTCTTGGAACATTACTGCTCCGGTTCCAACGTCGCTGGCATCAATGGCAAGACAAAAGGGCCACTCGTAGTCGGGGGTGTGGAGGATCGGCTGAGTGACCAAGACGGCCTTGAGGTGGTCATATCCCCTCCTGCACTCAGCCGTGCACCTGAAGGGAGCTTTCCCACGGAAAAGGTTGGTGATGGGTGCAGCAGCGTCGGCGAAGTTCGGGATGAACCGCTTAAAGTACTGCACCATGCTGATGAATCGTTGGACATCCTTCTTTGTGCAGGGGTAGGCCATATCCTGGATGGCCTGGATATTGGCTGCCTTGGGTGCCAGGCACCCATTTCCTACTTGGTGACCCAAGTAGGTGACCTCCCCGACCCCGAACTAGCACTTCTTGAGATTTATCACTAAATTAGCCTTACCCAGAGCTGTCAAAATCTTATCCAGTGTTGCTATATGTTTTTCCCAAGTATGGGCATAAGTGACGATATCGTCAAGGTATACGACGCCGTTAGGAATGCCCGCTAGGATCTTATTCATGACCCTCTGGAAGCAGCTGGGGGCATTCTTTAGCCCAAAAGGCATGACCCGCCACTGGTAGTGTCCACTGGGTATGATGAAGGCTGCCCGAGGGCGCGACTCCTCTGACAGGGGGACTTGCCAATACCCCTTGTCCAGATCTATCTTACTCAGATAGGGCGCACTGCCTAGACTATCCTAGCAAGCCTCGATCCGGGGAATAAGATAGGACTCCAGTCTTGTGGCCTCATTTAGCTTCCTAAAGTCGACAAACAGTTGATCTCCTCCACCTTCCTTAGGGACTAGAACCACCAGGGAGGCCCAAGGGCTGTACCTCTGCTCGATGAGGCCAAGGTCGAGTTGGAGCTTGACTTGGTCCTTGATTCGGCGAGCCTTCTCAGGGTTGACCTGGTAATATCCCTGGGCAATAGGTCTTACACCCTCTCTGGTGTTTATTGAGTGTTGCAAGACATCCATGCACCCCAAGGAGTCCCGCACAACATGAGTGTGGTGATGTAATTGCTTTCGGATGTCCTCCTGGTGGGCGGGGCCGCAGACCTGGTGTGATGAGATCCAGGTTCTGCATGACTTCGCAATTGGTTGTAGGGTCCTGAGCCAGGACGGCAGTGCCAACTATGGCCCCAAGAACTGGAGTTCCTTCCTGGGGTGGCTCTTTGCTCCGAGGGTGGAAGGGTTTTAATAGATTAATGTGGAGCCACTTGCCTGTCCTCTTCCTGCAGGCAACTAAGTAATTGAGGGCCCCGCGCTTTCCCAAGATCTTGAGAGGCCCCGTGAAATGTGTCTCCAGGGGCCTGGTGGCGCCAATCTGGAGGACCAGGACTTGGTCCCCCGGCTTGAAAGAGTGGGAATGGGCCGTGATGTCAAACTTCATCTTGACCCATTCCTGCATGGCTTCCTCAGAGGCTTGGGCGACTGCCCAGGCTGCCAGGAGGTTTCTTTGAATTTGGGGCAATTCTTAAGCCCAATCTGCCTGGGCAGGGTCCACCCAGGCGTCGTAGAGGATGTTGAGGGGGGCCCTGGTGGAGTGAGCATATAAGAGCTCAAACGGGCTATAGCCCGTGGTCTCTGAGGTGGTGTGGCGAGTGGCAAACAAGGTGTGTGGGAAGTTTGCCTCCCAAGCTCCTCCTCCTTTGTGCTCCAGTTTCTGGAGAGTTGTCGACAAGGACTGGTGGAACCTTTCGATGATGCCCTAGCTCTCGGGATGATATGCAGTGGACGTGAAATGTTTGATACCGCAGCTGGCCATGCCGTCCCAGAACTCCTTCAAAGTAAGATGCCGTCCCTGGTCCGATTGAACTGTGGCAGGAACCCGAAGCGGCAGAAGAACTGCACAAGGGCCTTGATGGCATTCTTAGAGCTCTCTCTGCATACTGGGATTGCCTTGGGATATCTTGTGAACCGATCAATGATCGTGAGGCAATGCATATTCCTGGACTTGCTCCTGATCCGCCCTTGAGGGGTGAAGTAATCTACCATGACGTCATGAAAGGGGAATGCCGGCTGAAGGGATATTCCTTTAGGGACCACCTCATTTGGATTCCCTGCCACCTGGCGGGTAGGGCATGAGGCTATGAATTTCTTCACATCGTTCCAGAGGCCAGGCCAGCAGAACTTGTTCTCTAGAGCTCGGGTGGTCCTTGTTACCCTGAAGTGCCCACTTATGCTGTCACGGGCAAGACTGAGCACCTCCTGATGGAGGGCATAAGGGACCATCACGAGCTTATTCCTAACATGGGCTGGGCCATGTGGGCCCCTGGTGATCTTGTAAAGGATGTCCTCATCCAGTAGGTGTGCCTCTTGGATGGGGTCCTCTATGTTGTCCTCATTTGTGACGGCCTCCTGGCAGAGGCACTGTAGAGTAATGTCCTCTTTCTGGGCCTCTATCAGCCTTTCTCTGATGAGGGAAGGCTGGGATGCGACAGCCCCAGTGATGAGGGTAGTAAACAGTGTTGGGACCTTTCCCCGCTCTGGACAGGTCCAGAGGGAGCAGGTGGTCTGCATCCCCTTTGGAGGTCTCGAGAGGAGCACTCGGCTGGGGAGGCTCCAGGCACCTTACGGGTACCAGAGGGTCCCTCTGCTGGACCAGGTCCTGACCCTGAAGGAGGGGCTTTCCCGTCGTGAGGGTCTCTGCTACTCCGAAGAGGTGCTCTCTCTCCTGGGAGGAGTCACTCGTAGTGACTTTGAGGCGGATGGTTCGAAGGTCTTTCTTGTCCCCATTTATCCAGAGAATCGTCATCCTCTCTTCTTCTTGGATGACGGCTCCAGGTGGGACTTGGGTGTCATAATGTTATCAAGTTTCTTGGGGGGACTGGACCCATCCAGAGGCGTGACTCTGACGGAGTTAAGCCCAATCCACCCAGTGGGTCGTTCAGGGCACGCCACAGCGCCAACAGTCTTAGGTCTGGCACTGAATCTAGAGCATCCTTTGTAAGAGGTGGAGAAGTGTCCTGATTGTCCGCAATCCCGGCAGATGGGGGGGGCAGGAACCCAGGCAGGGCCTGGCTTCCGCCGCAGGAGGCGGTCGACTAGTGGGCATCGGCGGAGGGGGCAGCCCCCGTGGTGGAGGGTGCTAGGGCACAGGGGGCCTAATCTGCCTGCTTCCTGCAATATCCGTACACCAGGGGCTTTGGAGATGGCTCGCTCTTGGGTTGGGGGACCCCTGAGAGGCATGAGGGTGGATGAACCTTCTTCAGGGAGCTCTCCTGGGGGTGATGGGTATCCCTGAAATCAGCTAATCTACAGCAATCTGCTAAGGTCAGGGGCCCCTTCTCGGCGATGTGCGTGGTGAGGGCTGGAGGGGTGTAGAACAGGAAGTACTCTATCTTCATCTGCTCAATGGCCTTGCTGAGGGTCGTAACCCCCACGGACTTGAACCATTTGGCATGGGTGCGCTCGGACTGGTAGGTCCAGTCTGCCCAGGTCTGGTTTACTTCCTTAACTTGCCCTCACCAGAGCCTCCTCCAGCGTTCGGGGGTGATTTAGTACGCCTTGGAGATAATCTGGCGGACAACGTCCCACTTTTCTTGCTCCTCTAGCGGGAGAGCTTTGTAAGCAATGAGGGCCTTCCCTCCAAGGAACTTGCCCAACACCAGGGAGAGTTTGGCTGGACTCAGGGGGCAGACCATAGGACTGTCTCGGCGGTGTCGAGCCACACTTTGGGCTCGGCCTCCGTCCATTTTGGCATGCAGGTGAGTGCCTGGCTGAAGGCACTCATCCCCTGGGTGGCGGGTGGAGGCAAAGGGCCACATCGTTGCAGCACCTTGAGCTCATGGGCACGCTGCTTCTCCTTCTCTTCCCTTTCCGCAGCCTCTCTTCTCTCCTGAGCAAGTCTCTGCTTCCCTTCCTTTCCTCTCTGCTTCTTCTCTTTTCTCTTGAGCCTGTCTCTCTGCTTCTTCTCTTCTCTCTCGGACCTGTCTCTCTGCCTCCCTTTCTTTCTTTATTTCATCCATCCTCTCCTGTACCCAGTCTTTTAGTTCTCCCCCGGCAAGGACGAGTTCCTTCCCTGAGGTCATGAAGAATTTGAAATCTTTGCTCTGCTGAGTTCTTGCCATCATTTTGTAGGTGGGAAGGGATGCAAGTAATACACAAAGTTAACTTTTCCGAGCGTAGGACGTGAGCTTGTATTGGAATTTGGAATTGTCCCAAAGGATGTATGAATGACCTCCCACACTGACGCAGCAGGCTACATCGGGGATTAGGAATTGGAATTCTCTGGTCTCCCATGGTACCGACAAAACGGGTTGATTGGGGACGTGGATTGAAATTGATTGGTCTCACCAATTTACTGACGAGGTGGGATGACTGGGGACTGGATTGGAACTGGATTGGTCTCACCAAATTACCAATGAGGCAGGCTGATTGGGAACTAGATTGGAAATGGATTGGGCTCACCAAATTACCGACGAGGAGGGCTACTTGGACTGGATTGGAAATAACTTGGTCTCCCAAAGTATCAACAAAGCGGGTTGAGTGGGGACAATGATTGGAATATATTGGCTCCCTAGGAGAATTCCAGCCTAGACAAGGTCTGATAATTGCCTCCCTGTCTGAATGAATGAAGGTAATGTTTGTAAACAGACGCAGTACTTCCCTGAACGCGAGGAAAAAAACAACGTTTATTGAACTCTACCAGTTGTTCACTTTGCCTAGTATGAAATATGATTTCGACCTATTGCTAGACGACAGAGAGGGTAATGAGTCAGTGCTGCTAGTCCGACTTTTTGAACATGTGTTTGCAGTCGATTTCCCATGCCTACTTAAATATTCAATTTCAAAATCACATCTGTTTTCACAGGAGGAATACACGCACTATTCCTTTAATGGGTAGATTTTAAGTCTCAAATTTCATTACTTTACTCTACAGTGACCTTGTAAGATAACCAGGAGCATATAAAACAGAAAACAAAAGGAGTTATGCAGGAACTTAGGGCTCTTTCTCAAAGGGTAGATGCATGAAACACGTGGGTACAAAAATAGGTATATTTACATAACAAACAAGCTCAAAGAAAAATGAATTAAATAACAGTTAAATTGCTGCTGCAGTTGAAAGTCCTCCAAAGGAGAGGGGAGGAAAAGCTTGTGAATGCCAGGAACACGGGCCAAGGAGAATTCCGCTACTATTGTCCTTCTGAAACAATATGGAACACAGGTTACGGTCCAATGCCGGAATTGGAGAGTGCTTTCTTTTCAAGGGTGCGCTGAAGGGGCCAAGGACAACCTCGATGCTTAACCAGTGACTTGAGTAAGAGGGAAGTGAACATGTGGGCTGGGACTGAACCAAGAAATTTAGGGGACAGCAAAGACATGGTCCCCAAAGGTCTAAAGAATGCACAATGGTGAAAGTAACGTGACTAAACAACTCTTTCAGGGTACTTTACCATACTACAGGAGTGTCCAGTGCTGAGGTTGACACTGGGGCTTCGTGACATCCTTCCAAAGGGCGTCAGCAAGGGGTCCACGTGTATTGTAGACACAGGCCGCCCACCAAAGGCGTACTCGTGGGTCGTAGATCGGTGGAGTGATGGAGGGGCGCCCTTGTGATGATAAAGGGCTGCTGTATTGGAGTTCCGCTCGCTCTGGGATGGCACTTCACTTTTTGCAATGATACTGGTCATGTGGTTGGGTTACAAAGCAAGGGGCAGCGGTCAATGTGGCGTCGAGCCGGGGGGAAGATACGTCTTAACTTGTGACCTCCTTCATTTAGGTTGGAGCTGTGTGTGAGAGAGATTGTAGGATGTCGTGGCCTTTTATAACTTCTGCTCGGGCATAGGGGGGTCGATGGCTTGACCCAGGTCACTGGTCCTGTACCAAGAAAAAAAGCACCAAGCAAGTTACTGCCCAAGGCAAAGATTATCATCTGAGTGTGCCTTAATACCCTATGCAATGTCTGGTTTTCTACCCTGAACCAGATTTCACTACCCCTACACAGGTTCAAATAGACAGAGGCCTATCTATCGGCCAAGCAAAAGCAGAAAGGAGGGTGTTTTATTAGCTTTTTCTGGTGCTATTCTTTTACAATATATATATATATATATATATATATATATATATATATATATATATATATATATATATATATATATATATATATATATATATATATATATATATATATAATATATATATATATATATATATATATATATATATATATATATATATATATATATATATATATATATATATATATATATATATATATATATATATATATATATATATATATATATATATATATATATATATATATATATATATATATATATATATATATATATATATATATATATATATATATATATATATATATATATATATATATATATATATATATATATATATATATATATATATATATATATATATATATATATATATATATATATATATATATATATATATATATATATATATATATATATATATATATATATATATATATATATATATATGTGTGTGTGTGTGTGTGTGTGTGTGTGTGTGTGTGTATATATTACTAAAAGGACCTCATTCAAACTGGATGGTATCAAATGGAGTATTTATTCAGAAAAAGTTACAAGCTTCCTTGGACAAACAGTACACATTACTAAGTATCCAGATACTTGATAATGTGGACTGTTTGTCCAAGAAAGCTTGTAACTTTTTCTGAATAAACACTCCATTTGATACCATCCAGTTTGAATGAGGTCCTTTAGTAATTCAACTAATACACAGAACAATTGTGTAATTGATAAAGTTAATATATATATATATATATATATATATATATATATATATATATATATATATATATATATATATATATATTATATATATATATATATATATATATATATTTATATATATATATATATATATATATATATATATATATATATATATATATATATATATATATATATATATATATATATATATATATATATATATATATATATATATATATATATATGTATGTGACGAAGTGTCCAGTGTCTGTTCTTCAGATTAAACCTGGTATCTAAGTACTTGATATTTGATTACCAAACTTACCATTTATTCGACAATTATAGTTACCTCACAACAACCAGACACCTGAATCCTCATCACACATACAAAACTACTGATTTCTCTGAAGGTAACAGTGATCCCTTATAAAACTTGTCAATCATGAAAAGTTCACTAAAATAGGTGTGAGGTAAAATCAAAGGGCATCACTCCAATAACATTATAAAATCTAAGTATTTTTATTTCCCTGGTTTCGAGCTCACTTCAATTACTTGAAGGAAAATATCTCACTTACCACTCTGTATATAATTCAAATCAAAATTACTGGTGGGTCAACAAATGAAACTCTGAGATAGTAATTTTAAATACAAAAATTTATTTCTAAATTCAAAGATTATACATGACATTAACAGTCTCAGTCAAGTTTATTATTACTTGAAAACAAAACAAAATTGGACTTAATCTGAATTAATCATCAGTCAAAATTAAATCAGATATTAATTTATTAATTAATAAAAAATTATTCAAGCAAAATTTAAATTGTTAAGTAACAAAATTTGATTGAAAGGAAATACAAGTAAATTAATTCCCAAGTGTTAAACAAAATAAGGTAATAAAATCAATCATATAAAAATGTGGATACAAAAGACACAGAAATATACTCTACAAAAAATTAAATATAAAAAAATGTAAAGCAAAAATTAAGGCAATAGCAAACACACCACATATATATAAAATTCGTCAAAAGATAAAGCACAAAACATACAACATGGAAAAAGTATTAAAAAGGAAAAACATATCTTTACATATAATCACTGTAAATATTATTTTTAGTGCACTAAAAACCAATAATTATGTTACAATACCTTGGTACCAAATGCTTCGTGTCTTTAATCAGGCGCCATTACGTATGTACACTCAGTAAAATACACTGTTCAGATAACTCAGACACATTTACTATGGAATTAAACAGTTGAAAGTAACGAATGATCCTTGTCTACCAAAATTATCAATTACGTTACAATAGGACATACGAGGTCCCGAGAGAGAGAGAGAAAAAGAGAGAGAGAGAGAGAGAGAGAGAGAGAGAGAGAGAGAGAGAGAGAGAAACCGCATCTCTCTTCAATACGGCTATTGGTCTCAGAATGAAGCCCTCTGTATGGGCATCTATAGACGGCAGGGCATGGCTCTACGAGTGCGTGGATGGGTTTTAGACGAGATCTTTATTTTAAAAACTCTTTAAAAGTGATAATTAGAGAGAGAGTGGAATTACAGTTAACAATAATATTTATCATTACATAGTTTCAGAACAAAAGAATCCCTAGTCATTATAATAAGAATGAAAAATATCGTCTAATGGAAAATTCCTGAATGATGTTAGGGAACTTTCCTGATACCTCCCACAACGTCTTATACACTAATGGAGTCATACGAGAAAGTGTTAGGAATGCATTACTTCAGCAGTCTGTATACTGACTAAACAGATTGCCTCTCTATCCAGAACAACCACTCTCTGTCCCTTCTCTCTAAACACCACGCATCGTCCTTCTCTCAAACTATACAGTATTTAATCAGTTACTTTATGCTGACTCTGTTATGGCATATGCGCATCTGAATACAAAATTATACAGT
This sequence comes from Macrobrachium rosenbergii, assembly GCF_040412425.1. Classification (NCBI taxonomy): domain Eukaryota; kingdom Metazoa; phylum Arthropoda; class Malacostraca; order Decapoda; family Palaemonidae; genus Macrobrachium; species Macrobrachium rosenbergii. The sequence continues at coordinate 6,749,722 of NC_089754.1, read as the reverse complement.
ATACAACAATACACACCATGACTGAGGGGAGATTACTGCATTACGAAAACCACAGCATAAGAATATTATATATATATATATATATATATATATATATATATATATATATATATATATATATATATATATATATATATATATATATATATATATATATATATATATATATATATATATATATATATATATATATATATATATATATATATATATATATATATATATATATATATATATATATATATATATGTAGGTACTATCTTCAGAAATCGACACGCAAACTTTAAGTTCTTATAGTAAACATCCTAAACTCTACCGTAAGCTAAGATTGGCCTCCTATGAGAAGAAATAGCCGTTGTCAATATGAATTTTGAAAAATTAGTCTTACTGGAGCAATTCTAACTTACTTTCTATTCCTTATCATTATTATCGACAAGTCTTGGCCTGGGTAGTAAGGGTACGTTGCGTTCAGTCACCTGATATCACAAGTGTGAAAAAGACACCTCCCCTAAACTGTGGATTTTAGACAGATGTTTCCAAACTCATTTGCAGCTTCCCACCGTGAAGCTTTAATTGGAAGCGATTTTAACTATAGTCTTTTCCTGTGTTTGAATAGCCATCTTTTGGCCATTATTGAATATTTATCTTTGATAAAAATAGACAAATATTTCTCTTTAGTTGTTCTGAAGTAAGCGGACTTATATAACATGAAAATAACTTGCTAAATTTTATTTTTCTTCTTTTGGTAATTTTTGGAAATCCAACCTCTTTATATCAGATTTTTTTACGAAAGTAGAGTAGGGTTTAACGTTACCCATCTTAGCTGAAAAAAACTTTAATCCTGATAACCTGAGTGTCTCTATTTTCATCTTGTTTCTATATATTTAAATTTAAAGGCAACTTTAACTTATCAAGCTCTCCCTGAAGTTTCTTGGAAACGTTTTGTTCTAGTTGGGCAATGATCTTGTCACGAGCACCATTGACCTTTTTGTTGAGGTAAGTCTTAGCGATTGAGCTGGCGATCCATAGCCCAGAAATGTCGGTTTTGATAGGTAGGAGCTCAGTTACTTCGAATTTTGTGTAAGACAAGAAAAAGAATTGTTTAAACTGTAAATTTGAAGACTGGAATATCGAATTTAGACTTCAGGTCTCATCTAAGAATATGGAATATTAGAGGTTATTCATATAACGAAGACCACCTTACCTATGAGCGTTGCATTAGGATTTTCTGATAGATTCATGACAACACAGGGTCTCACGCTTACTCTGTCTGTGTAGTCTTCCACGGTGCCCTTCAGCTGGGCTAGTAGAACCTGCGAATTCAGGGGAGCGATGATTTGAATTAACAGCTGAAAAGTGTAAAATAATCAAGGTGATTATTAAGTAGTACGTAGTCTAAGAATTAACAGAAGACTAGTATTTATTGGTTTATTAGTCTTTAATTACTGAAAAAGAAAAGGAAATATTAAATATCCATTTACATATTTCCAGTTAAACATGTGTAAAATTATGCAAAGTCTATGATTGTCTTTTAGCTCAATTTATGTAAGGAAAACCTCTCACTTCTGTTATATAAACACATCGATAACATTAAAAAATAAACTTTATTAAATATCTTGGGAGTTTTCCTAGAAAATGACACGAAAATAGAGATCTCTTAAGGAACGACAATTTTTGGGGGTAATGGTAGTAAGCACTTGCAGTGGGCGAGTAATAGTCTTATTTGATTATATATATATATATATATATATATATATATATATATATATATATATATATATATATATATATATATATATATATATATATCTTCTTCTTCTTTTTCTTTTAACGTGCTTTTATTCCCATTTTTGTATGGGGTAAGCACGATGCCTTCTTTGAAGGACTTTTTGATTTGGCTTTGGGGTAGACCTGTTGTCTCGATCGGCTGCCCTGCCTGACATCGCTTAGACCCCGGTACGTATGTTTCATGTATCATACCAGACCCAACGCCCTTTCTTCCCAGCAGCGAGAAGTTATTGCGGGTATGGCGAGAGTTCGAGACGTGTGAGATGTTTGTTATGTTTTTAGAAGGTGTTGTAGTGGCTTTGTTTTTATGTGTGTATTTAGTCTGTAACATCCATTTGCTTTTTAAGCAAACCTATCCATTGATTACATATATAATCCCAGGATGTCTACACGGATAGCAAAGTGTCTGCCTCTCTGATCAGCCGGTTTATGGATTGAACCAGCGCCACAGACCTCTCTGAAGTCCGAAGCTGCTGCTGTAACCGACTGAGCCATCGAGGTTTCTACATATACATATATATATATATATATATATATATATATATATATATATATATATATATATATATATATATATATATCTAATCTTGGAGTGAGTAGATATGTTTTAGGATTGCTTCAAGATTTCCTTACAAGTTGGCAGCAGCGAGTTGCTGTTGATGAGATCTATAATGCACCAAGACCTGTTGTGTCTGGAGTTGCACAGGGTAGTGTTCTTGGTCTACTCTTGTTTTTAGTGCATACAAGTGATATGGTTGTTTGCCTGGAAAACAAGATTGTTTAATATGCCGATGTGGGTGTAGTAAAGTTTCCACTTATGAGAAATGAAACTGCCCTCATCCTCAATGGGGACACAGGCCAGTTAGTGAATTGTGTACCCAGTTGGGTAAGTGGCAAAACTGCAGTAAAACAACAACACTATTGATTAGCAGATCTCATACAGATTTTCCACCTCATCCTCCCCTTCAGGCGGATGGAACTGTGCTGAATGAGTCTGAAGCGTTAACTATTCCAAGTGTAACTTTTGACTCACATCTTACTTTTGTGAAATATCCAGTGAAAGTGTAAGTAAATGCCGCACTAAAGTTTTGGTAGTGTTCATTAGGCCTCATATATTTATAACAGTGATAAAATCAGTGCAGCCTGTTTTAAGCCATTTGTGCTTCCTTTACCTGAACTTTGTTCTCTGGATGGTCTCTTGTGTGTTACTTTTTTCATAAATTCTATTTTAACAGAGATCTTTCACATTCACAATTGATCCCTGATCCCATTTACATCCGTAACGTAACTGAGAAAGAAATAAAATTCATTTCAATTGTTTTAATTACTAGAACTGTGGGTTTCCACTCGCCCCTTCATAAACTCTCTCCTTCATTCCCCAAAACGGTTAAGCCCTTTAACCCTTCTCTCTGTTCAAATGACTGCCTAAGGCCTTGTTTCTAGGTGACCTTCATGGCTTCTTGGTAGCGTCAGACAAAGGACAAAGGAGGAGACAAAAAAAAAGTGAAAGTTGGCGCCGCCTGCCATGGTAAACTTCACGAGGTTTAGCTGGATGCCATGGGGTCTGTATAGAAAACGTGATGAAGATTGACCTATTGCACCCAGGTGTAATCTCTGAGGTTATTAACAGACAATGCAACAGCAATCAAGAGAGAAGTGCTCAGAACCCCACCGAGGACAGATGTCCTTACCCTTGCCTGACCCTCGAACCCTCCACATGTTCAACTCCGAGGTTCAAATCAGTATACTTCTGTAGTGGCATCCCCCCTTAATTCCCTCCTCCATCGTCGGCGCTCTATCGTCATCTTGACGAAGGTAATGTACCGGAATAAGGTTTCTTAGTCCGTCATGATCCCTGTTATTTCTCTAAATTTAAATTCTTTCCACTGTGAGGTCACCTTCAGTAATTTGTGCTGGAGCATCCAGTGCTAACGTAATTATGCATTTAGTGTTGAACTGAGTTATTTGGCCCCATCTGCGCATTCCCTCAGCTCCCTTTGAGCGTCTTATTATTCTCGCAAGTAACCGTCTTGCATATATTGCAGATAGGCCTCGGCTGTGGACCCACTCGGCTCTATCCCATGTGCAGTACCCCTTCTACCCCCTCTGCGATGTTTCTTGTTATGAAGACGTCATCGGTGTAGCTTATTTATCCTGTGTAGGATTCATTCATTTAGCAGACCCTTATTATTACCTGCCCAGTAATTCGTCATCCTTCTGATCTGTGTTTGTTATGTAAATATAATTAGTTAAGAGAACCCTTGAGTTTATGTAATCTTCCTTCACATGAAGAAGGCCTTAAGCCACAGTATTATCCCTTGCTTTATTTGTCTACAAAGTTGCCCTAATATTGAGTCAGATGTGTAATAAATACAGTTGCCTCTCAGAATCAAGTAAGTATCCTAGAGACATTCGTAGCAATATACATTTAGGGGTAACACCTTCAGAAATGTATACACAAAATTTACACTTTTTGACCACCTGCATTGGACGATGAATCTATTAGTAGAAAGTCCGAATCCGAAGAAAATTTGTTGATCCTTGACCTCGAAAAGGGCGTCGCCATCCCTGAACACCTTTGTCAAAGTACATTGTACAATCATGAGCGTAATCGGAATGGATGTCGTCAATTTTCACTTCGTTATAAATAAAGTGTACAAGAATATTAATGGTTAGGTATCGGGTTTTGATTCTGCGGTATATTGAGTGTACAGAATGTGCTAAAATTATTTTTAGTTAAGAGTGAATTATCTTGCTTAGATAAATCTGTTTAGGCCGTTTCTGAAGGTATTTTCAGTTTTGAAAAAGTTTCATTCAAAATATAAATAGTAGAAGTAGCATACTGATATTTGCAAAAACTTGAGTCAAATGACTGTTGCAAAGACGTGTTTTAGTTTTGAGAGACGTTTATAGAAAAGGCCAGAGATACGCGTTTATGTTTTGAATGTTATCCTAATAATTCTTTGAAAGACTTCAAATCAATTACTTTAGAATCTGCTGCAGTGCTAAGAAATGGTATTAGCCACGAGACATGTACATAACTTCTGAACAACCTGAGGAGGAAAAGCGGAGGAAGTGAGGAGAGGGGATGGGCATACCAACGAACTTTCTTTTTCTTCAGAAAGAACTGTAGCATAATTTTAGTGCAAAAAAGGAGTTAATTACTTTTGGAGAACTGCAATTGAAATTCTTTTCAGTGTAATGTCGTTAAAAGCGTGCTCATAAAAACGATTGTTCGTTTATTGTAACGGGAAGTAGTGTCGTACAGTGTTTTTTTTAAAGTACTTTTACTAGAGATATCATTTTGAGTATGTGTAAGTGTTTGTAAAGTTGAAAAATCTGTTTCTTTGAAGCTATTAAAGTTTGTTTTATCAAGATAAAGTCGTTTACTTTTCTTCATATTCTTAATATTATTTCATCAGTTATTAACGAGAGTCTTGACCAGCTAAAGGCTGAGTGTAAACAGTTAATGAGGAAAAGACATATTTATGTGTATTTTCACACACTGATGAAAATCACACATCAACGTAACACGGTTCTTGGGAAATTATAGCATAAAATTTAGCGTGCTGTATCTTGAGATAGAGCGCCCCATAGCCAAGTGTATAGCTTGAGAGCCGTATATCTTTTTGTGAGTCCGGTTAAGTAATTTTATGTATTGCTTAGGTTATCAGAAGACTTAGCAACCAGTAGCTAACTTCTTTAAGAAGTTAAACAGGCATCAGCGTAATTGTACTACAGCATAGAATGAGTTGCTGGTCTTAATCCTTCCTGCAAAGCTTTTTCCTGTGTATACGTTTCAGGGTAAAAGAGGTCAACTAAAGTTCAAGTTGCTCAGGAGGCCCTGTAGAAACGTACAGAACATTGAAAAGAAAATAATAAAAAGCCAGTGGTCAATTACACCCAACAATGAATGTTTGAGAGAATATGTATATGAACACACACACACACACACACACACACACACACACACACACACACACACACACACACATATATATATATATATATATATATATATATATATATATATATATATATATATATATTGAGAATGTTTATGTGATTGTAATTAAAGACACGAAATTTAACACTCTGCAGACCGTCAAGGGGAACACGACGACATTAGTTTGTCCATGCAGTTACTTCACTGTCTTAAAAGCAAAACATCTCTGTGCCTCTGCCAAAAGGAAGGCAGGAATTTATGACGTTAGCAGAAGACGTATAGTAGTCAAAAATTTCATCTTTGAGTTCGTCACGTGAACCCTAAGAGAATTCTAAGTATTGAAGAACAAATTCCTACTATTTTAAAACTGATAAAATCTCTCTCTCTCTCTCTCTCTCTCTCTCTCTCTCTCTCTCTCTCTCTCTCTCTCTCTCTCTAAAGGTTACAGCCAGGTCCAATTCCTGACGACTTTAGGATCATTTCAGGAAAAAAAGTGTCATTATATTGAATACAAAAACACTTTCAGAAAATGTCTTCATTCCCGGATATCTTTGTTGTCTGGATCCAAGTGCTTTAAAAATGCCTTAAATCCCCTTATTATCTGAAATTTTATCTTAATACTATTCAGCACTTTATATCTTACATATAAAGTTCTATGGAATCTGGCTCTTTGAATTTCTCAAAATATCTGCAACGTAAGACATATGGAATGCCTGATCAAGCATTTTAATGATTTTGGGAAGCAAATTCTGGATCGGTTTTGATATGTTAAAAAGTCTTAGTTTGACAATATTCCAAAGAACAATTAAGTGAAGCATAAAAAATTCCGCACTATGGGACATGCGCTGCGCCGCTGTCTACAGCTGCGCAACGTTAATCTTACATTTGGTTAGCATTTGAATGGGTGACCACAAATGAGAGACAGTCAATAATGAATTTGCATTGCAGTGGTCCTCCATTCAGAAAATAACTAACGTTGTACCTGGTCGACACCTTGATGGTTGAACGAAAATGAATGCCAAGCATTTGTGAGAGTGTTGCACCCTTGGGAACTCTGGTCAGTGAAGTTTAGGAACTGAGTGTGGCTAGTGGGTGGATAACTGGATAATAATGAAAGCCAAGCAATGGTGACACAAAAGGTCCCATGACCACTTTTGGAGCTATGGGTATGGGTATGGGTAAGGGTATGGAGCTATGGGTATGCCTTAAACATTTGTCCGACTTTGGTGTCTGGTGTCATGGATGAACGATGACAACATGCCCTATAAACAAGCAGAGTGGGAATGAGTATTAAAGCATTGGATTTTCATCTTGATGTGGAGTAGATACTGGATTTCCGTGAAGAAGTCTTCACAGCTAGACCATATGCAGTAGACTATATTATTCGGGATTTAAGCGTGAAATGACATGGGGTAATGAAAAAATACGAGAATAATCTTTACATGAACAGACCCCTATGAGAGCGAAATAAAACTCTCTCTTAAAAACAAAGATAGATTACAGCTCTTCGTTCATAGAGTTTTGAAGTGGACAAAGCTCTCATTCCCACAAAATCGAAAATATTTTAGAAAGTTAATCTTAATACTGACCTTTGATTTGAAGCCTTGATGCATTACTTGTAACGAATCAGAATAAATAATTAATATGCTGAATTTCTCTCCCAACGTTTAAATTTATCGTAGTCCCAGTTAATTAGACGTTTACGTCGGAGGATGCATATGTGCAGGTTGTTCAATATAGAATTTGTCCGCACAGGAATTAACAAACTACACACACACACACACACATATATAGCATATATGTAAATATATATACTTATATATGTGTGTATATGAGCATATATATGTATAAGTGTAGATTTTAAGATATATATGTATATATGTACATTCTGAGATATATACTGTATATATATATATATATATATATATATATATATATATATATATATATATATATATATATATATGTATGTATGCATATATATATATATATATATATATATATATATATATATATATATATATATATAGAAACATTTACATAGAGATATATATATATATATATATATATATATATATATATATATATATATATATATATATATATTGTAAGACTTTCTAATAATGTTAAAAGATTTTGCATTTTCCTTCCTATTCGTTTCCTTATAACTTGGTAAGTGCAGTAGTACTTTACCAACTTCTTAATCTCTTCAGATCGACCAAGCGAATACAATTACTTTGCTCTGCTTCAAGTTTTGTATACATGCGGAAAGGCAAATCTAAGTCGGACGACGTATCTTAAAAATTAATAATGACTATATGTTAATATGGTTTCGGCCTGACTACACAGTCTCCATAGAGGATTATCATTAATAGGAATATTAAAAACGTTAATAAATATAATAATCATAGCAGTAACAAAGTCAATAAAAATACTGCCAATAATAATTATTAAAATGTAGCAGCATTAGTAACAGAAGTAGCAGCAGATGAAAACAATTTTTTTGATGATGACGTTAACTATATAGTGACAATAAAAACAAAGCCCATAACAAAAAAAAGCCACATATTTGAGCAGAATTATCTCTCAAATGCTTTGAAATTTGTGTTTAGACTGTTTCCTGATTTCCTATGTTTGGTATTTTCTCTTCAGAAGTTTTGTCACTGATTTTACTCGTGATAATTTTTATACTTCTCAATGTTAAAACACAAAATAACCTATAAGTCTTTTGGCAATAACTTCCACCAAAAGGGTGGAAGGGTGTCAACACAAACAGGCGTGGCTGAAAATCCTTGTCAGTATAGGAGCACTTATTGTATATAATTTTCTTTAAGTATAAGGTATTTCTAAATTAAGATGAATTGGGTATTAATGGATTATTTCCATATTATATAATTATAGTCATATAAGTCTCATTAAGTGCAAGGTATTTCTAAATTAAAGTTAATTGGACATTAGTGCATTATTTGTGCCAGGCTACCAACAGACTTTTTCTGATAACAAAGGGTGACACCTGAGGAAAAGCAACACTTATTGTAAACTTCAAATAAAGTTCCCATCAAGTGTTCTGGAATGGCGCTGCCAGCTTCATGCCCTTCTTCATCTTGGGTGTAACCGACTACAGCCTGCTAGTTACCAGTTCCATAAGTCACTGCAAAGGTCGACAAAGAGAAGGTAAATATTTTAGTAGACAGGTGAGGAGATGAGGCTGATAACCAATGCATGAGTGAAAATGCTATTCTTCAGTCATTTTTACGAAGTCATTATTTTTTTATATTTATAAATTTCCTCACTTCAACAGAGGCAAGAGAGTTGCAGGCTCAAGAAAAATTAAACTATCTATGTTCCTTGGAAACTTTTGAAGCTGTTTCACCAACTAAGAGCTATTTTGAAGCTCATCTCGTCCAGAGTTTGATTGACTTTTTCTCCTTAAACATCCTGTATGAGCCACTAGGCCTGTAAATTGAACTGAAGTAGGTTCCAAGCACTTCAATTGTTCTGGTGAGTAAAGACCTGCAAAGTTGGGGATAGTCTGGTCTAGTCTGATAGGGCTATAGGGACAGGTAACAAAGTGTCGGTATCTCAATGACGGTTATGCATTGAGCGAAGCGTTCCATCAGTTTTTTAAATTAGTAAAAGTAAGGAGCACTACTAAATCACAACTAAAGTTTGTGAGGGGCGAAGGAAGGAAAAACCTTAATTAGAAACTGTTTTCTCGCATATGAATGAAAGAAAGTTTTTCAGATCAAAAGGGTCTTAAAACTACTTGTTTGATTTGTAACGTCTCAGTTGAGACAACACACAACGAATTGCACTTTTACCCAAGTCTTTTTTTTACTTTCTCTCGATAATGAATGAATTTTTGCCTCTGCTTAGTAACCTGAAGGCTATAATCCGTATGTACAGTGTTTAAAAACTCTTGCATTATTCTTAAGCCTTTACTACAGGGCTGCTTTAACCGCACTCACTGAATTAGTGTGAATTTGTATCTCTTGGCTTGGAGGTGAATAAAATCATCTACCGCTCAAGGAACTGTTTTAGGACTACCTGGAAGGAGTAATCATTTTTTGATGGATTCTTTGAGCCTTTGAAGAGAAGGATGAATACCCATCCTCTTGAACTTACATTTTGATTCACTAATAAAAAAAAAGTTAAGTATACCTTAGTTTTACCAGACCACAGAGCTGATTAACAGCTCTCCTAGGGTTGGCCCGAAGGATTAGAATTATTTTACGTGGCTCAGAACCAATTGGTTACTTAGCAACGGGACCTACAGCTTATTGTGGAATCCGAACCACATTATAGCGAGAAATGAATTTCTATCACCAGATATCAATTCCTCTAACTCTTCATCAGCCGGCCGGGGAATTGAACTCCTTCCCATCGAGTTCCAGTCCGCTGCTCTACCGACTCACCCACCAAAGAGCTTGATTCACTAGTAAATCGCTGCAATAATGTCGAGGGCTGCCATTCAGCTTAAAAATCTCATCATCTACTTCGCATCTACAAAGGGAGCACTTGCCTGTTTTGTAAGATATGTGTAACTGGTAGGTAGGGATTTTGCCCAAGGAGCCTGAGTTTCCATGGTAGGCGAGAATTGCCGCACTGCCATAGAGAATAGTGGTCCTTACAGTATGCTGCAAGCTGCATGCGCGTGTTTTAGGGGCGGTCTAAATCTTCTTAATTTGATACAGAATTTACGGTTGTTAATCGGCATCTGTCCTTTTTAATACCTTTCTGACAACTGTGTATTCCTCATGTCTTCATGTGCATCTGAGCTAAACAATTAGTCATTAGTAACAGTAAGCAGAGGCTGATTCAATCGTGGCCAAGCAATTTTCTTCAAGGTTTTATTTGTACTGTTTCAAGGGAAACTCTTGAATGTAGAACGCTTGAAGAAGGTGACATTTTGCTCCCTGGTAGAGCCCGAAGACATGCCGAAAAGCATTTGATTTGCTTTGTCTTTTCTCTTTGAATTTTATGATGCCTAAGCAGGAGAAATGACATGGAATGATATAAAATATTAACCTCAATGTAACTAATTGTCATGGTGCATACATTTCTCCTTAGAAATTATATTCTTCTTAAGGTGAAGGATACATGAGTCATCGTGATTCCGTCACAGGAACAGGAAACTTTTAAATGCCTACAGAATTTCATGTGAATTATGTGAAACAAGTCATTTCTGTCCCTGAATTCGTCTGAGTAAGATATCGAAAAGCTAAATGACAGGCTAAACAATAATAATAATAATAATAATAATAATAATAATAATAATAATAATAATAATAATAATAATAATACACATACATACATACATACACGTTGTCAAAGCAAAAGCAGAAGAGAAACATCGTTGTAGCTCTTTAGTCTGTGTGGGAAACCTTCTTCTTCCCCTGCTGTACCCCATGGTATCCGTGCATCCAAGCCTTGTGCTATACGCAGACGAACATACAAATGTACACATAAACGCACGCACTCACTGGTAGCGAGTACTATATATTATAGCTTAAAGAAGGCGAAGTATCACAGTTGGTTGCCAGTGCTCGTGAGTATCTGAACGCTTGTGCATTACCTTTTTCAGTACGAGAGTTTTCCAATTACCTCTGTTTTCTTGTATCCAGACGCATATAAATTTCCCACCCAGGATGAAAGTACAGATAAAGCACTCATCAGCCTAAAAAACATCTTTTCCTCTCAGGAACACAGCATGAAGGTTCTCGGTCTCTCTCTTTTGTTGGCGTTGTCCTCAGCGTCGGAGGTTTTGGAGGGCCAGGGTCTACAGGAAAGCCTCGACGACCCGGATCTTCCTGCTCTCCTTCGGGTGAATATTCCCCCCTTCAATGTCAACTCGTTCATCGACTCTATTTTGGTGAAGCTCAACGATGCAATACTAAGGTGAGTGTTGTAAGCAGTAGAAAAAACACATTCTTTGTTCTCATTGCTCGTGTTAGACCAACATAATCCTCACAGCGTTGCTAGCAATTTTAGTTCATATATATATATATATATATATATATATATATATATATATATATATATATATACATATACATATACATATATATATATATATATATATATATATATATATATATATATATATATATATATATATATATATATATATATATATATATATATATATGATTATTATCACTTTTGTACGTGATTCATTTATCACACATTACCACAGGTGAAAAATAAGAAACGGGTGTAGGTCCTGACCGGTTTCGACTTTATTTCCAAGTCATTGACGAAGGACTGATACCACGCGCTCCTTCCGATCTTTCTGTGTTCTTTTCCCATCTTGGAATATGCCGTCAGAGAATTTGCCGACGCCCTCACTCAAGCTCATACCAACAAGGAACACCTGCGGTTTTTACGTGAATGTCGGGATGAACAAGTGATACCAAGATCGTTCATAACCAATTCCTTGCTGAAATTAGAAGACCAACCCTTCGGTGAAATACAACGTGCCATATTGGAAAAACATATCAACATCAAAACATTGGAAACCAAAAAGAAATTTGAAGATCTCACGAGAAAAGACGACATTTTGAAGCCTCAATACCACCAGATTGGAGAGATTCCCTACGTGAATATTGTCATGTGAAGATGAGGAATCAAGTGTATCGGAAACTGAAAAGTAAACACGATAATAAAATGAAACTGTTGATTGACAGAAGCCCTTGGACCAACAACGCCAATCATGAATGTGTCGTCAACTTATCAAACAAACCGCTGGATAGAAATGTAACTAGTGCCTTAGGCTACGGTTTAAACTTTGCTTTATCTCCTGGCGGAAGGAACAGTGTGGAAATAACTAAAGGACTGTGTAATTTGGAAAAATATAGTGATTTAACGAATGAAGAAGTGAACATGGTTAAGGGAGTGATTTATGGAAGTATGAAAAAATCAGACACCTACAAACGTCCCCAAAAGATTTATGGTTGCTATTAATGAACTGAAAAAGATAAAAATATACACATGACAAAAGCAGATAAATCAGGCGCCCTTGTAATTTTAAATAAAAGTGAATATATAGAAAAAATGCAAAATCTTTTAGGTGATGATAACACATATAAAGAGTTAAATAAGAACCCGATAGACAATGTGAATAGTGGTTTCAATAAGAAAGTGAAAAACCTGTTAAAAGGTAACGAAAGCCTTATAAAGAAGTTGTGTGTGACCTCTCCATCGCTACCATACATGTATGGTACAATAAAAACTCACAAAGCAAACTTTCCTGCCAGGCCAATTATCAGTTCAGTTGGTTCCGCATCATACAAGCTAGCGAAGTACTTAGTAGATATTCTCAACCCATTAGTAGGTACCATCTCAAATGCAAATATCAAGAATAATGGGGACCTGATAAATAAACTAAATAGTGTAGAGATTAATAGTGAATCCAGGCTTGTAAGTTTTGATGTTGTATCACTATTCACAAAGGTGCCAATAGATGATCTGATGGCGTTTTTATCTGAATTGTTAGAGAACACACAGCTGGATATCCCATTTTCTAAAAGTACTTTAATTGAACTGATTAAATTATGTGTAAAAGATTGTAAATTTGAATTTAATGGTAAATTTTACTCACAAAATTTTGGTATGGCAATGGGAAACCCTCTATCCCCAGTGTTAAGTAACTTATATATGGAATTTTTTGAAAAGAAGATATTAAACAACATAATCCCACGTAATGTAACATGGTTTAGGTATGTTGACGACATAATTTGTGTATGGCCAGGAACCAAGATGTAAAAAACTTTTTGCCAAGTTAAATCAATTAGTACCATCAATTAAATTCACGATGGAAATGGAAAATGATGGGTGCTTACCGTTTTTGGATGTCCTCATACGAAGAAATAGTAGTGGGTTTAAATATAGTGTGTATAGAAAACCCACTAATATTTCTTCCTATGTGCATTTCTATTCTGGACAAAGCAATAAGGTTAAAAAGTCAGTGTTTTCATCTATGTTTTTAAGAGCATTACGGGTATGTAGCCCTGAATATATTGATGATGAAATAGATAAGATTAGGAATGCAGGCAAAAATTGAAATATCCTGCTAGTGTATTAAACAGTGCATTTGAAGCGGCAAAAAAGACTATGTATCAAAACCAGAAAGAACCTTACAACACAAAAAATTTGCTTCTCGTGTTGTGCTGAGGCTATTATTTAGAGTCAATTTTCATTAAAGCACTCGTTCCCTCGTTAAATGCCCAGACGTCCTCAACACCCTTGTTTATTTTGTGATTTCTCTGCTGTTCTCTTTGTTTTCGAGTAGTTTTACCTTCTTCTGTTTAGTCACTTTTCAGCCATGTACTGGGTAGGTTTGTTTTAAGATATTTTAAGAAATGTATGTACATTTTATTTTATTTTATTTTTTTATCTTTATAATTTTATATAGTGACGTCCCTTTTATTAAACAAAATTGTGTCATTGCAGCCTTGAAAATGCAATGGATTATTGCGAAACGCCGTCGTACAATAAAAACTGTAGATTGTTAGTGTGCCTCTCCATCTGCCCTTGGTCTCCGTATATTGGGCTTCCGCCTTCATCATCGTCGTATACATATATATATATATATATATATATATATATATATATATATATATATATATATATATATATAATATATATATATATATATATATATATATATATATATATATATATATAT
>NC_089754.1:6602802-6727802 GCF_040412425.1 Macrobrachium rosenbergii | reverse complement strand
GTTTGTTTGTACTGCGTTTCACTCGAGCAAATATCGTGTCAAGTTCAAGCACTATATCCAGTTCCATTGGAGACTGAAGATGTCTAAATAGATGGTTGTGGTCAAAATTCATACCTTTATATTCAACTCTTCCATGTTTGTATATTCATTTCTGTCTATCTACCTATCTATCTATCATTATATACATACATACATAAAAATATTATATATACATATATATATATATATATATATATATATATATATATATATATATATATATATATATATATATATATATATATGTGAGTGTGTGTTCACATGTGTATATACGTCTTTGAGCGTATCGCATTAACATACGTTTTCAGGGAGATCATATTTCCATAGAGGATCTGTATGATATGTATAATGGCCACCGATGCCGTAACTCAGAACCTGGAAAAGAGAAAAGAGAAAGAAATGGAATTTAAGCGGAGACATAATGATTATGAAAACAGAATACGTGCTTATGGACAAAGCCCCCAAAAAAAGACCACTAACCTGTTAAGCAAGTATCCAAAGATGTTAAACAAAGAGAAAAATATAGGAAAGTGATACAGAGTAGCTTCTGTTAAAACTTAAAACGCACTTGATTTTAATATGTATGTGTTATATACATACATACATACATACATACATACATACAGTACATACATACATACATACAAGAACACACAACACACACACACACACACACATATATATATATATATATATATATATATATATATATATGTGTGTGTGTGTGTGTGTGTGTGTGTGTGTGTGTGTGTGTGTGTGCGTGGGTATGTATGTATGCCCTGCTGATAACTAGAATAAATCATGGCTCTGTTGCACTGGATTTTAAAGTCTCTCCCAAACTTAACTGGTAGGACTGCCCCATGGCTTTACAATATAGGAAATAATGGACCTCTTGGACTGTGGGTACTTTTTTTTTGTGGCTTCTCGTAGAATGTACTGCAGATGCTGATGTTCTGCCGAAATGAGTAACATATACGGACTTGAAAGAAGGAAGTACTAAAGGTGATAGTAGAGGTTCTTTACTGAAAAGCGTTGGTGCTGGGAATTCTCCACTCAACCCACTTTTGTTGAGAAATGAAGATCATGAGAGGCTTCAGATACTCAGGCAACAGATGAACATTCTAGCAAAGGTGAAACAAAATATTTGAAGCATGTGGTATTAATGCTGCAACCTACTTCGAAGAAGAAAGCCGCATGAGCAATATCTAGTTTTCTAACAGTGAGTTCTAAGTATAAAAATCATGAGGTACGGTGTTCTCTAAGCACTGTGAATTACTGAGATTGGCAAGTCAGTGATGTCTTCGTTATGCTGGACATTATCGTCATTACTCACTGACTAAATCACTTACTGCTCTATTTCAAATATTCCTTCAGTCCTGAAGCTTTATAATAGAAGAGAGCAAAAGCTATACCCTCAGCATACTGCATCAACTCATTTTCATAGCCAACAATCATGTCGTTAGAAAACACTAGAAACTACAAGGTTTCCAGATTGCTACCGTAGGGAACACCAGACCTCACATGTATTTCACATTTCAACCATCATCTACTGCTGGCCCGTAAAATGCAAACGATACCAAGTATATGTGCCCAACATACCAGTTACAATACTCTTATACAGATCCTTTATAGAGTGATGAGGCTTTAATGAACTAATACGAAATCATACCATAGACCTACAAGGGTGTCAAAAGTACGCTATTGAATCTTGTAAGTATACTGGCTGTTGCCGAGTAATTTCCTGAATTCTAACTACCTTGCAGGAGCTGCATAAAGATTAATTTTTAGTAAAGCCAGATAGTACCAACGGAGTGGAGAGTGGGCTGTAATTTTAGAATCATCAGTTATGTAAAACCTTTTGGAACAGACACAATATCACAAAATTTCCATTCATTAGATAAATTACCATTTTATAACGGTAGAAAACGGGTAATGAGTTTAGGAGAAATTAACCTCATTATTTGCTTAAAAATGGACTGTCTCAGATATTTATGAACTTTTCAATCTATTTAATCTGAAAAGAAAATGTGAGACCTGGCTTTAAATACAGGAATCAAGAAGAGCATTAACAGGAAACAGTTGAGCCTGAAGAGCCCCGTGAAGTTAATCAGTTTTGTCCTTAGGGCTGGTCTTACTTCTTATATTAGATCATTCCATGTGGATAATAAATGATAAAAGATCTTATTAAGTTTACCAAATAAGGGGATAATTTATTGCTTTCAGGCTGGTTTCCATAGTAGTATAATAATTTCTCTCGTAAAGTATCAAACGTCAGAAAAGGTATCGCAGTTCCTATGTATTTGAAACTACAATTTCAAAAACGCAACTTATATTTGGTCAGCAACACAGTACACAAAGAAATGAATTTATATTTTGAATATCACATTGTCATTCAATAAATAAATTTAACAAATGACTTTGTCACTATTATAGAAATTTAATTTGTCTGGCAATGATGTGTAACGTTTCCTGTGCTAATTTGGTAGAGTGGTGGACTTTGATGAAAGGGAGAGCTAATTCCATACTGCCCAATAGCAAGGAAATAATACCCTCAAGGCTTAGAAAGTTACTCTGTATTTGTTGAGTCAGACTCCAAAGCTAGATAAGAAACGAAGGGCCGAGTGCAGAGTTGACTGTTCCTACCTATCAAAAACATATAAGCGTTACAAAGACATGCAATGAAACTTGACATTCTGGTATTACTCTGTATTTGTTGAGTCAGACTCCAAAGCTAGATAAGAAACGAAGGGCAGAGTGCAGAGTTGACTGTTCCTACCTATCAAAAACATACAAGTGTTACAAAGACATGCAATGAAACTTGACATTCTGGTACATAGTCGGCTGAAAATAAGGTTTTACCCCCAAAAAATTACTACAAAAGTTTTTTCAACTGGTTATTGTAGCATCAGGTGTGCTTAACAACATATCAAACGTCTACCACAGTCTGACTATGCAAAAGGTCTTATTTTCAAGATGGTATCTATAGTAGCCCTTAAATAATTAAAATGCCCGTTACTCTTCATTATTCAAACTAGTTAAGTAATGCTGGTGCCTAAGACATTTTGGGGATCTGGGAGCCCGATTAGCATATCTGCACTATATTGAAGTGAATCTATACTCACAAAATCCAAGATAGCGGACCAATATGGTCACCATACTATGAAAATCTCCAGTACTCACTCTAATTTATTTTATACAAGTAAATTTGGTGTCTAAACACCTGTTTTGGTAATTTGGGAATCCAGACAGCATATCTGGATTACAGTATACTGAAGTAGGTCTAATTATATATATATATATATATATATATATATATATATATATATATATATATATATATATATATATATATATATATATATATATATATATATATATACATATATATATATATATATATATATATATATATATATATATATATATATATATATATATATATATATATATACAAAAATTTAATATGGAGGATCAAATGTCTCCCAAACAAAACAAAACAAAAATAATAGCTTATTTTATCTCATTTTACACAGGTAAATTTACTGTCTAAGCCCCTGTTTTGGGAATCTAGGAATCAATTAAATTTACTCAAATCACAGTACATTTCAATTTTTACATATGTAGAAAATCTCAGATGGAGGACCAATATGGCTGCCAAACTACAAAAAATCATTATTAATCATTTCAACTCAATTTACAGAAGTAAACTTGCTTTCTAAACCCGTGTTTAGGGGATATCTGTCTAAACCCATGCTTTGGGGCTGTGGTAATCCAATTAGCAAAATGCTGCAAAATAATGAAAATTCCCATTACTCATTTCAATTTATTTTACCCAAGAAAATTTGGTGTCTAAATCCCTTTTTGGGAATCTGGAAATCAAACCAACTTATCTGAATAACAGTGCATTGAAGTGATTATATTTTTCAATGTCTAAGATGGGGGGCCAATAAGGCCACCAAACTTAGTGTAGTAATTACTGGTAAAATGTTATCATAAATCCTATATTATAAATTTGTGAAAAACCAAGTTTACAAATATTCATTGTCGCTTTCTTCTTCCTGTAAAGCTTGATTGTGTGGATTCTCACAGTTCTCAACTTGACATGACCCACAAGCAGGTGTACATGGTAGTTCATAGCCTTTGCACTGCAATGCGTTTGACAGGCAGTATTGCAATTACGGTGGACCATCTGAAGGAGGCTTTCAGGCAGCAGTTTTCTTGCTCATAACTGGCAGAAACTGATTGTCCTCCAGTTTCCATCCCAAATCCACTATATTCATGTCACTTTTGTTTCCAGTCTACACCATGATCTGGTAATACACTCTAAAGCTATGATATTTTTTCGAGGGCCTGGTGGTTGAGAGGCATTCTGGGGTAACAAATGACTTGAAAGAGATATGCCATTGCCTTGCCCCCAAGGTCCTCTATGACACTGTTAGCTTGATTTGGGAGCAGAAATGCATTTGCACATGTCTGAATGGTTGATTCGCCATTCACAAGTTTCTGAAACGATGATTGTTTTACCAACACTGAAAACGCGGCAGGTTGTGTCACATTCTGTGAAAGTGTGGGTAAAAAGCAACTAAGAACACATTTCACTAATATTATAAACCTTAGGAACTGTAGACGTGTCGGAACGAAAACAGAGGCCCTTATTGCTTACCTCAGCATAGTAGAGGAGAAGATTGGGCAAGTCTGTATCCTCAAACACAGCATCCGTATTGAAGTTGATGGTCGGGTGGGTCTTTTTTCCCCTGCCACTGATGTGTATTGTCCTTAATGGAAGGACCACTTTAGCTATCAAAAACTATGATTGCTTTTCCATAATGACGTATGGTAAAGTCAACATACACTAATTTTTGTGCACTAGCACCATAACTGTCACCACGATGGATCAGTGAGCCACCATCAAGTACATAAAGTTCAGTAGATGGAATAAAATCCACAACAGCTTCCTTTGACTTTTTGCTTGAATGTTCAGCAGTTGCATGAGCTAGTTGGGGCTTGTCAGCTTTATGGAAAATTTATTTGGCTTCAAATAGAGCTGTAGGGAATGGGCTGAGCTCATAACTCAACATCTTTCAGTGAAAGTTCTTGGGTTTTTGACAGAACCAGAAACCTTCGAAACAGCAAAGCAGGATCAATAGTTCGGCCTTGCCCAAGTTTAACAGTGGATTCACCTGTGAGGGTTTTGCTCGAACTTTCTGTTTGAATGAGATCCCAAAAACAGGTTTTCCAGTCATTTTTTCAATAATCTCATTCCCAACAATCTCAAACTCATGAACATTCACATCTTCTTCAGCAACTACACCAGTAATGATGTTTCTCAAAGATGGGTCTGGAGAAAACAGTTTGCATGCAGAGAGTTTTTCCTTTATCTTTTCCAGGTCTGAGTGATCTTGCTTTATCCTTGCTTCTGCTGATTCTCGATGTTGTTCATTTGTTGTGTAGTTCAGGCCATTGAATTCCTGCATGGCACTATTGTAAGCATTTCTTAGGTTATTGCACTTCCATGAGTTAAGCCTCCTCTACCCCTTACGGACCTCATCAGTGTCTGCTCAATCACAAGGTCAGAGCTAAGACCTGCCCAGCATTGGTTGCTGCAGCGGATCACATGAAAACCCCTAGAAAATTTGTCATATACATCAGTATGTCTAATCTTGAGTTGGGACATTTCTTGGACATAGAAGTATGCAGATTTCAGGTAGTTGCGGTGTCCAGCAGCAGTAAAATTTTGGCAGGCAATCTGATACCGCACTTAAGTGCATCATCCAAGATCCTGTGCGATCACTCTGATCATCGTTCTTGCAGCTTGAAGCATTCTCTGATAGTTTATCCATAGCTGGCTGGTTTTTGACCTTGTGCTAAGTTCTGCCTTCTTTGTATCAGTCATGTCTTGATCTGGATTAACATTTGATGTTACAACACTCTCCAAAATAATTTATTTTTTCACTTGAGATGAGGATATTTCTTCCACCTGATCTACCATTGACTCAAACTGTGGATTATCCTTTACCATACCCGACACATCAGGTTATTGAGACATCTGTCCACCAAAAGATGTCCACGAATAATAAAGGTCATCAGTAAATATTGTCGTTAAATGAATAAAACATTCGAAAGTAAAGATAATTTTTTAAAGAAGTCGGTAAATATTGTTGATAAACAGTTACAAAAGCAAATTGTATCTTAAATCTGACTATTATGTTATCATATAACATTTATAAAAAAAAAAAAATAGGTTCCCAGACCACCAAAACATAGGGTTAAACAACAAAATTACTACTCTGGGATGGATAATTAAGGAGCAATAGGTATTTTGGCGATTTTGGGACTAATTGACGCCCTCTTGAAAATAAGACCTTTTGCATGGTCAGATTGTGGTAGACTTTTGATGTTATTAAGCACACCTAATACTAAACTAAACGTTGAGGAACCTTTTGTAGCAAATTTTTTTTGGGGTCAGGTGCTTTTTTTCATAAAAGCAGCTGACTAACAATCAAATTCATAATAAAAAGTCAATTGTAAAGATAACCTAAAAAAAAGAACCCTCTAATAAAGTTTGTCTCCCTTTATGACATGAAGCATTATCCCCAATTCAAAAATTATTGCAATAAATTATTATCTAATTCTCTAATTTAGTGAAATAAATTTTTGCAATTACCTCGTCTGGTATCTTACCTGTAACGGTTCCCCAGCATACAAGCCACCTTCATCCTCAAAGACAAGTAGTCCAGTGATGGCTGAAATACGCTTGGCTATCGCTGGAAAGTACGAGTGACTTGTGTTTACCAACCAAGCCGTCTGGGAGACCCGCAGCTCTACTGCACCAGTGTGTGATAAAACACCCGACCTCGCTAACTGTAAATTATGACATCCACAAGGCTCCATTTTAAATAACCTATTATGTTTGTATATACACACACACACACACACATATATACAGTATATATATATATATATATATATATATATATATATATATATATATATATATATATATATATATATATATATATATATATATATATATAATAGCCACAATATTCTCTTAACTTCTCCTTTCCTCGCACCTTTATAATAGATTTGTTACTATAAAGATTACATCCAAATGAAGAACAAGCAAGGAATTCCGGACACCCGTGGTGATATTCGATCACACAGACACACGATGGACTAAGGTCAAGTTAAGCTAGATTATTTCAGTTCATACATACATAAATAAACATATCTGAAATTCAGATCTATTTTCATAGAGATGGAACAGAACAGTCCTCACCATCGTGGCACAATTGTTTTATATTGCCGTTTATGTTGAGAGAGAGAGAGAGAGAGAGAGAGAGAGAGAGAGAGAGAGAGAGAGAGAGAGAGAGATGGGGGGGAGTGAGAAAGAGAGTATTGGTTGTCATTCAGAGTTTTCCTGGGTAGTACCGGGTTGTCAGCTAGTGTATATATATATATATATATATATATATATATATATATATATATATATATATATATATATATATATATATATATATATATATATATAACTATATATATATATATATATATATATATATATATATATATATATATATATATATATATATATATATATATATATATATATATATATATGTGTGTGTGTGTGTGTGTGTGTGTGTGTGTGTAGAATCTACTGGTCACATGTGTAATTGTAATAGCCACTATACCCTCTTAACTTTTCGAATTCTTCAATGCTTTTTGGATACGCTTGTCACTACAAAGCCTAAGATCCACGTGGATCTTAGGGCTTTAGCATTGTGACTATTACAATTACATATATATATATATATATATATATATATATATATATATATATATATATATATATATATATATATATATATATATGTGTGTGTGTGTGTGTGTGTGTGTATGTGTGTGTGTATAAGAGTGAAACATGAGTATATGCAAATATTTCCAAAATGGAAAGAATAAGTAATTTTGAGAAGAAAATGTTTTATAAAGATATGCATTGTAAGGCTTCGTTTAACAGTGAGGGAAAATTTAAAATAACCATTTATCATTAGCACTGCTCTCAGGTGAGTAAGATGGTGTATGGGATGTCGGAGTAGTGGGGGATGGGGGTGGTAAAGAAAGAGGATGGAGCTTTTAAGCCGATGTGAATAAAATACCTCCCAATCAAACGTATTTTCTAGATATTATACAAAAAATGTATGCATCATTGAAACCCTCTCCACCCTACCGGTGGTATTCATTGGACACTGATAAAAAAAAGAAAAGAAAACTAGCCTAACTGAATCTCCCCTCCATCAAAAGGCTTATTCATTAGACCTCTATCAAAGACTTAAAATGTATTATTAAAAATGTCTCACTCTCGATCAAAAGCATTTATCTGACACCATTCATAGGCATAGGCCTAATCATGACTCCTGATTCAACCATTCTGTGACGAGGCAGCAGGACAGACTGCACTAGAATTCAGCAATCATAAATAAATGTTGCCTAGCAACCTTTACACTACTTACTTGATATGTAAAGCCATATGGTACTGCTGTAAACTAATAATTCAAATTAGATTATTTGCAAGAAAAAAAAATAATTAAAAGAGGAGCAATCCACTTGACTCATTCACTTTACACACACACACACACACACGCACACACACGCACATACACCATTCCCCATCCCAGGCTACTCCGACCTTCCATTAACAACCCCCCTCGCCTAGGAGCAGAGTTAATCATGAACAGTTATTTTAGAATTTCCCTCACCAACAAATGAAGCCTTAAAATGTAAATCTTTATAGCACATTTTCTGCTAAGAATTACTCTTTCCTTTCATTTCCCGAAATACTCGCCTAAACTTGTGTTAGACCCTGTATATACATACATACATATATAAATATATATACATATATCTGATATATATATATATATATATATATATATATATATATATATATGGCGCGGGTTATATATATATATATATATATATATATTTATATATATACATATACATATATGTGTATATATATATGTGTGTGTGTGTATGCATGCATGTAAAGCAGGAGAGTTGAGCTGTTACTTGGCAAAAGAAGAATTACTAAAACTTGTAAGGGAGACTGGCTCAGACTGAGGCCCGAAAGTAAATGTATATAACTGAACAGCGTTGCCATAAACCGTACCTGAGACTTTGCACGGTCCTTGATAGCTTGACCTTCCTTGTCTGAGATCACATCGTAGAAGACGTACATCTCAGGATCGTGGTGTACGTGCTCGACCTTGATGGGTCGGAGAATCAGGTACGGTGATCCTCGAGATGATATGTAGCACTTGAGGTTGACTGCCGACTCGTTAGTCTGTTGAAAACAATCGATTCTTTCAGGCACCGGATTCTAAATAGGTCACTTGGAAAGGTTTGCCTTTATACAGTGAACTGACAATAAACCTCATTGCTTATTGTCCCATTCCAAATCAATCATTTGCCCGGTCTAAACAAACTTACAACAATAATCACTCTGGAAATTATTTCCTCTTTCACAAAAGATGAAGTGATTTCTATTGTACACGCTTTTCGTCACAACACAGAAAAAATGAATTGGACTTCTTTACTGAGGCTTATTAACCAAATAACTTCCGTATCTATATTTTGTATGAGGAAATTGGCTGCTCTCTCTCTCTCTCTCTCTCTCTCTCTCTCTCTCTCTCTCTCTCTCTCTCTCTCTCTCTCTCTCTCCTTACATGTATTTGTTTATGAAGCAAACATTTCTCCAGGAATTCATGAAAACGTGATTTTCGTGCTCATATCAAATTTTCCCGTTCCTCAGGAATACTTTATGAATAAGTTGTTTTAACTGATATAAGCTTTCTTTTCGTGCTCTTTATCGAAGGTTCATTATGCAGCTAATATTGAGGTGAATTTATATTTTAATAATCTCTTGGCAAAACCAAACATAGAGACTATATGAGAGGATTGAAGATATCCTAAGAAATTAAGTTTTTATTTGCAAAATGACGCTGAACATGGCTTCTAAGATATCGTTGTAGTGATATGGAAATTTCATGAAGGATTTTATCATAAGAAAGTAAGAAGTCCAAATTCACCTCGATTTTATGAGAAGCCCGTCAGCTCTCGGTGATTTTTTGCTAAAACTTTTCTGCATTAGAAGGAAGGCTTATATTATGATTTAATATACTGTGTTGTCAGGGATAATGTATTTCCAAGAGGTCGTTCACGCAACCAGGTGTCTGACTGATCAGTGGATAGTTCCACTTATTTGGCGATGATGCGGTAATATTCCGTAACGAATGGTTGATGTTGGGATCATATTAGCCTTTAATTCGAATACTTCTTAGAATGTTTGATAATTTACAAAACACTAGTATGGTGCTTCATTTACAATAAACTCTTTCAGATATTTTATCGCTACGTTTACTGTAATAATAAATTGTAGTGTCTTATGTTACCGAAGCAGAACTTTTATCCAATGTTATGATTAACATGTGATGAAAGTTCGGTTGAGAAAATAACATTATCATACCACTAAGGAAAAAGTCCTCCTGCTTACAACCTAATAATTCATATCCAATGATAAAGAAATCTTCAAAATATAAAAAAGGCTTTACCTGCGTATACTAGACATAAAACTAGAATTGAGTAAACGTGAAAGTATTTGGAAGGGAAACGAGGCTGTAAAGTTTCCTCACCAACAGAGAATTTCCGCGACACAAGGAAAAGTATTCAGTGTCCCTGGGAACCTGCAATGGATGCCGGGAGATCGGGTGAGGGAAGAACTTGGGGTCAAGTGGGGAATGTTTCTCATCATGCTGAAAAGAGGTCAGTCAAAATTGTAATGAAATATTTCGAGGATGTACATAAAATCTTTGAACGAAAGTTCTAAAGAAATTCATAAAGTTTCTGAATAAGTGCTATACAAGAAATTTATAATATTCCTGAATTAATCATTTAAAGAAATGCATAAATGCTATAAAGAAATGTATAAAATTCCTGAATAAATGCTTAAAGGGAAATAAATAAAATATCCGAGAAAATAATTGAAAGAAATTTATAAATCTGCATAAAAGATATAAATAAACAATATATTTCTGAATGAATTTTTTTTAATGCATAGAATTCCTATTAAATGGTATAAAAAGGAATAACTGTCATGGTAAAAATTTTTTTAAGTGTAGAAAATTTCTAGATCAGTGCTATAGAAAAGATAAAATGTCCGAGCAAATGCTCGCAGAAATGTATAAAATTTCCAGATGAATGCTATAAAAAATGACTAAAATTTCCTAGCAAATGATTTAAAAGAATTGGATAAAATTTCTTGGTAAAAGCTATAAAAATAGGATAAAACGGCAGAGCAAATTTTAAAAAATTTTATAAAATTTCTTCTAGACGCCATGAACAGGGCAAAATGTCCGAGTAAATATTTTAAAGAAATGTATAGGATTTCTAAATAAATACTATAACATGGATACAATGTCCGGGAAAATGCTTTAAAAAATGTATAAAATTTCTGGAAAAATATATAAAAAAAGGATAAAATGTCCTGGCAAATGTTTTAAATAAAGGCATAGAATTTCTAGATAAATACTTTAAAAGAGGATAAAATGTCCGAGAAAATAAAATAAATAAATTTATAAAATTTCCAGAAAAATACTATAAAAAAGGATAAAATGTCCAAGCAAATGGTTTAAAGAGATGTACAAATTTTCTAGATAAATGACGTAAAAAACGACAAATTCTGCAAATAAATGATCCAAAGAAATGTATAAAATTTCTGGATAAATGCCTTAGAAAACGATAAAATGTCCACCTAAATGCTTTAGAGAAATGTATGAAATATTTAAATAAATGCTATAAAAGGGAAAGAATATCCGAGTAAATGCTTTAAAGGAATTTACACAATTATTAAACAGATGCTATAAAAAAAAAGATAAAATGTCCAAGTAATGCTTGAAAAAATGTATAGAATTTCTGGATAGATGCTAAGAAAAAAGACAAAATGTCCGAGTAATGCTCTAAAGAAATATATAAAACCTCTAAATAAATGCCATGAAAAAAAGACAAATGTCCAAAGTAAATGCTTTAAAGAAATATACAAAACCTCTAGATAAATGCTATGAAAAATAGACAAAATGTCCGAGTAAATGCTTTAAAGGAATGTACCTATAGAATATCTAGATAGATGCTATAACAAAAAGGATAAAATGTCCAAGTAAATGCTTTAAAGAAATGTATAAAATTTCAAGATGTATGCTATTTTAAAAAGGACAAAGATTCCGAGTAAATGCTTGAAAGAAATTCATAAAATTTCTAGATAAATGCTATAAGAAGGACAAAATACCTGAGTAAATGCTCTAAAGAAATGCACGAAATTTTTAGATAAATGCCATAAAAAAATGATAAAATGCATAGAATTTCTAGAGAGACGCTATCTACAAGAAACGATAAAACGTCAGAGTAAATGCTTTAAATAATTGTTTAAAATTTATAGGTAAATGCTATAAAAAAGGATAAAATGTCCGAGTAAATGCTTTAAAGAAATGTATAAAAGTTCTAGATAAATTTCATGAAAAAAAGGATAAAATGTTCGAGCAATTGCTTTAAAGAGATGTATACATTTTTTAATGAAGCCATAAAAAACAGAATTGCTGAACAAATGCTTCCAAGAAAATGTCCAAATCAATGCCTAAAAATGTACATAACTATGATTAATGCTATAATTAAATGGCTCAAGTGCTTTAAAGACAAGTATAATATTTTTGAAATGGACCAAATGTCCGAGTAAATGATGTGAACAAATGCGTAAAATTTCTGAATATAAAATGTCCGAATAGAAGCAATAAAGAAACTGATAAAAAATCTGAGTAAATGCTTGCAAGAACGGTATAAAATTTCTGTATAAATGCTTTAAAGCAATTCATTTCAAGAAATTATGATATACAGAATTTCTGAATGAATGCTTTGAAAGGTATATAAAATTTCTGAATAATGTTGTAGGGAGACGGAAGACAATGCTAAGTGAATGATGTTTCCATCGTATAAATGTGGGAAGTTCACAAATGAATATAACATTCGCAGTATTTTCCATCACTAAAACGTATGAGATTTCCTAGTTAAGGCCATATTTGATGAAAACTTTCGTTATGTAGACTTTGATTTCCATTGAAGGAAAATATCATTTTTAAAAACAAGGAAATTTTAAATTTCGTGCCCATTCCAAAGGAATTTTCTAATCTAGAATTGCAGGAAAATCTTGTATAAATATCACATTCAAGGTGAATATAAAAGAGCAGAAAATTCCAAGATAAATGTGACGATCAAGGTACATATCTGTTATATTGAAAAGTAAGACACACCTGAATAAAACTCATACTCATTACAAACATCTGTGACAGGTAATTGTGTTATTCAAGGTGAACAGATTATTGTCAAGACAAATCCAAAATAAAATCCACGTTGAGTGAAAATACATTTTTATGAAAATGTTGTGAATTCTGAAATGAACGCAGTATTTAAAAAGAATATCTGAAAAAGATAAAAAGACATTTCCCAAATAAATGGCCCATCTAAGTAAAATCATTTTTCTAATACTATTAAGATTTCAAAATAAATGTAACATTCAAGAGAAATCCCGAACAAACGTCAATTTGGATTCAATTTTTCTCTTAAAAATTCTGGAAATTCCCAAATGCACAACAAGGGCGTGGAAAATATTTCTTATAAAAATACCAGGTATATCTAAAAAAAAAAAAAATATATTAAAAATAAACATTTCAAAGTTCACAAGAAATTCCACAATGTAAAACTCAAGGAATATTCCTCTTGCAAGGCATTTTAAATCCACCCACCTCACCCCACCCCCAGCCACAAATACGATATTTGAGGCAAAGATCATATTTATGCAGAAAATTCTGATATTCAAGATAAATATAGATATACAAGAAATTCCTAAATAAATATCACACTCATGGAAAATGCTCAAGAAGTCATCATCAGAGACGCCAAGATAAATGTAACATTCAGAGAGTTGCCTCCTTAATATAACGGAAGGAGTATGACATTCGAGGTATAACTTCTATTAGAAAGGAAGACCTGTATCACCGCTAGCGCATTAGAGGCTACACTT
Source organism: Macrobrachium rosenbergii (assembly GCF_040412425.1). Classification (NCBI taxonomy): domain Eukaryota; kingdom Metazoa; phylum Arthropoda; class Malacostraca; order Decapoda; family Palaemonidae; genus Macrobrachium; species Macrobrachium rosenbergii. Next base: position 6,713,632 of record NC_089754.1, on the reverse strand, counting down.
CATATGAATCAGTAAATATTATCCAGTTCAGACTCTGAGTAGTCTAATTTGATGAAAAGAAATAAAACACTGAAGAGTACAAGGAATAATCTGCTATCTTAAAAATAATCTGAAAAAAAGAGACAATTCAGAGGTTCTCAGATACCAAATGCACTCATAAACTTGAAGGTTTTGCTACTCTTTTTTTTTTTTTTTTAATGACTCTTCACACTATGTATGCGCATCATCATTTTGTTTTCCATTAGTTCTTCAGTTTTTATTTCTTTATATTTCTATAATCCTTTTAGCTATTATCTCTACAATAATAATAATAATAGGATTACCTCTTTAGCCACAGGAGCTTTAAGATCATCAATGAGTCCTTTCATATCTGGAGTAGTGGCAATTGCTCCTGCGTAAATGTACCATTGCCATGCATTAACGTACTGACCCTCATAGTAGCTCTCGTTGGCAATTCTTATACAGTCGTAAACGCTAAGGACTAAGACAAGCAAAGAAAGGAAAATATTAGTACAATTTTTGAGACTGACAGGGTAACTGTATCACATTGTCTTGGTGTGTGTGTGTGTGTGTATATATATATATATATATATATATATATATATATATATATATATATATATATATATATATATATATATATATATATAGGCATATATAGCAGGGTCCATAAAACGCATCAAAAAGGCCATAATTTATTCATCAGAGACGTTTCGCACATGTACTATGTGCATCTTCAATCTGCCAATATAACAAATTTCGTTAAAATTTACAAAAACATTTTAAAAGATAAGGTTAAGAGAAAAAGTTATTTACAAAAATTAAAATTAACTTGAAACGTATACAGTAAAAGAAACCAGTACTCAACAAACCATTCAAAGGAGAAGGAGAAGAACGAATGACCAAGAGCTGACCCCACCCTACGACTTCAGTTATGCTAGATAAAGAGGAGTCCTTATACATCAAACGACTTGTTCCGTCTTTGAACTCTAACGTTTCCGCTTCTCCTCTTTATCTAGCATAACATGAAGTCGTAGGTGCAGGTCAGCTCTGATCATTCGTTCTTTTCGATTTCTCCTCTGAATGGTTTGTTGAGTACTGGTTTCTTTTTACTGACATACGTTACATTTTAATTTTAAGTTTTTTGTAAATAATTTTTTTCTTAACCTTATTTTTAAAATTTTTTTTTGTAAATTTTAACGAAATTTGTTATATTTGCAGATTGAAGATGCAAATACGTACGATAAAAAACGTCTCTGATGAATAAATTATGGTTTTTTGATCGTTTTATGGAACCTGCTGTATGCCTTTATATATCTTAGCTGGAATCCTATATAATATATATATATATAGGTATATATATATATATATATATATATATATATATATATATATATATATATATATATATATATATATATATGGTATGATATGTGTGTGTGTGTGTGTATGTGTGTGTGTTTGTGTACATATGTAATTTTAAAAGCCACAATGCTTTCTTAACTTATGAAGTTCTTTCAATTTTTGGATACGCTTGTCACTACAAAGCCTTAAGATCCAAGTGCAAAAAATTGAAGACATCTCAACCACTTGAATTTTTTGGACTTGGATCTTAAGGCTTTGCAGTGACAAACGTATCCAAAATGCGAAGAATTCGAAAAGTTCAGTAAGAGGGCATTGTCCTTATTTTAATTATTATATATATATATATATATATATATATATATATATATATATATATATATATATATATATATATATATATATATATATATAAACAAATTATATATATATATATATATATATATATATATATATATATATATATATATATATATATTTATTTATCTATTTATAGATTATCATAAATACAAAATAGGCAAAATGAAATAGAGAATCAAATGGAACTCACCGACGGAAGTCGTGACGTTAGTCTATGGTTCCAGTGGCCAAATTGGGTATGGGTATTCGGTAAATCTGCTGAAGTCTGGCCAAGGCCAAAGAAAGCTCCTCGCAAGTCGTTGAGAGATGGCAGCACCGTTCGTGAGGATGGTAAATTTTCCAGTTCTAATAATGCCAACAGTTTCGCGCGCTGTTCTGTTAGGAAACATAAATTTGCATTCTGATAAAACGAATGAAACATCCAACTTTCACGGTCTGCTGCTGGGACATATGGACATTTTAATATCTCCAGTTCTATGAACAACAGTCTTTGTCATTGTTGACCCGTTATGGATATAAGAAGAATTGTAATTGGCTTTCTGTGACTAATGACGTAGATAAAAAAAAACAAGAAATAAAGTATTGTTTTCTGTCTTTATCAGCACATTAATTTTGCTCAAGCCTCCTACACAAAATACATCTATTCAGGTAAGCCGATATCCAATTAGGAAGAATATTCAATTTTGTTGACTGATCAGCCACTTTACTGCACTAATGGTTGATATCGATACTCTTTCTATTAATCTCCGTATGCGGTAATTTCCATTCATTTACTTTCGTTTCGGCGTATGACAGTTGCCAAGCAATTTGCACCTACTTTTTTGAAAATCTATAATAATCCCCTTTCAAATTCACACCGTAATGAAGAAGTCTATACTTCGTTCATTTCTGGAAAACCAGTCGTAAGTCTCAGTAACTAGACATCTAAATTCTTAAGTTTATCGTTAAATGTTGCTGTATTTTTATATTTCTGCTAATAATCCTAGAACTGAGCCCTCTTAGTTTCCTTACATACAAATTAAGATTTTTAGTACATAGGTTTACAATGTATAGGCCTCAGAATTGCTTAAATTCCAGACTGCTTGTATTGCAGGAGAGTGTTCAATATTTCCCAACTAAATAATCGAAAGTACACACCGCCAAGTACCCTTCCCTAGTCGATGTTAACGAAATTCAAATCTTTCCATTTGCTATTTTTTTCTTGGGTGAGGAAATTGAATGGCATTACATAGTAGCGTCAAACTGAAACCAAACTGAGGATGGTAAATTTTCAAATTATGAAGCTATTTTTTACCATACAAGCTTCTTCAGTATAATTAAAATTTATGCAGAGCTTCAATCCTTTCGCCTTTTCTTGTTGAAGCAGACACTGTGGCTCTGCACCGTTAACCTAAGGATTTTTAACACCTATACCTCTGATATAATTTGGAACCCCAGCTTGTTTATTGCTTTCTACATTTTTCCTGTAATTAGAAATGAAATTTTTCTGCTACTACTATTGTAATTATTTCTAAATTGCCAAATAACCTTTCCATACTCAACGAAAATGAAGGTGTTCAATTATGGGGGGAGGAAATAGACTTCAGCATGATCGTGAGCTGAAATATATTCTTCGATGATTTGAGCTATCCTTTTCTTGAATATTTGGATTAATTTCCATTCATTGCTTGTAGCTTGAGCTTGTTCATTATTTCTGGGGATAATTCTGCTATGTAAACTGTACTGGATATCCATATTCTTCTTTCTGAATGTAACAACAAAAGACTACGGGCAAAATACTCATCCTCCAACCTTATAACAGTATCTCTCACTACTACCGCGGCCACCGAAATTAAGCCCCCTCATAAACACGTAGAATGAGGGTTCATATAGTCGGAATGTGCCGTTGCGACCCTTTCTTATATTACCGTCACTGTGACAGTAGGGATGACATAAGCGATCACACCATTCTGAAAACACTGGGTGCTTGCACAAATAGCAGTCGCTATTAGCGCTTGCAACAAACCTCAACCATCTGATTCAGAAGACCTGAACGAAGATAATTATTTACGAAAGAATAAATACTAACCTGTCTTGCCGCACAATCCACATGACAGTTGGCAGTTTACCATCATGAACGCGGGATTTTTGGAGCATTCCGAAGATTTAGCCCACCATTCACAGACAGCTCATTTTGTACAATGGCAGTTGCCCTCTGAAATATCGTAAATAGACCTTAAATCCATTTGGCATATTATTCTATACACATACAAATACACACGCACACTGACATAAACGAACATATTTATATAATGGAGTAGGGAACTGGTGAGCCTAACTCTCACACCTGGAAAGTACAGTCATCTAAACTGGGCACCATGGCTGAACGGCGTTAGACATTGGCAGTGATAGAGGAAATGTAAAAGGGTTACCCATCTCTTCTCTTGAAAATTGCTAAGGCTGTACCCTCCATGCAACAACCACTCCATTGCAGAAATAACCATATGGTGGGTGAAATATACACACACATGTGTTGGAACACACACACAGATATATATATATATATATATATATATATATATATATATATATATATATATATATATATATATATATATATATATATATTATATATATGCGTGTGTGTGTATGTCTGTGTTTGTGTATGTATAAAATCTACTATTACTTCAGCTAGTCTGTATGATTTTTTAAAGCCTCAATAACCTCTTAACACTTCGACTTAGACTTTTTGGATATAGTTATTATTACAAGCCTTGAATCTGAGCGGGAATATATGAAGAAGCTGCATCTATATTGCTGGAATTTGAACCAACACGCGGAATTCTTTAGACCTTGGCGAGGATACTGACAAGCTAATACTACGAAGAAACATTTAAGTCTGTTTCCCCTCACACATTCATATGTCTATTAAATTTAAGTATATATTTGCTGTAGTTGGTATAGAATCATCCTCAGCGTAACATGGCCTTTTAGTGGTTATTGATTTTGAAATATATATACATATACACATACACACAGATATATATATATATATGTATAAATAGATAGATAGATAGACAGATAATAGATAGATAGATATATATATATATATATATATATATATATATATATATATATATATATATATATATATATATATATATATATATATATATATATATATATATATAGAGAGAGAGAGAGAGAGAGAGAGAGAGAGAGAGAGAGAGAGAGAGAGAGAGAATGTGTGTGTATCTGTGCAAAATCTGCAAATCACCAGTTATATATATGGATTGTTGATAGTCACTGTATCCTTTTAACTTCTCAACTTCATTGCATCGTTTGGATATGCTTATCAGCCTTGACTGCAAGAAGGGAATAAATGAAAGAATGTTATCTTCCGAGATGGATTCAAACTATCACACGTGAGGTTACGGCGAGAATACTCTAAAACTTCATGCTATAAAGGAGGATCTAAGTTTATTTCAAGTGGTGTACACATATACATGCTAGGAGGCAGAGAAGTTCGGAGTCCTACAGTAGGTATACATGAGTATGGATCGGGTAATCAAGAAGAAAGTGAGAGAAGAAAAGAGGACAAGTACTGAAAACAGGAGAAGGTTAGCAAAAACTTCCGGGAGAATAAGAATTGTTATACAGGGAAGTAATTTTTGGGTAAATGACTAATAAACGAATGGATCTCAGAATAAAAGTTGCCGTTAAAAGTGAATTCAGTCCTGGGCTGATGGAATGAGTACTTTGAAGAACCGTTGAATGCAGAAGACAAAAAAGCTGCAAAGCTGAATGATGCCAGCAAGAAAAGTCAGTGTGATTTGAGAATGTTGACTGTTGAGGAGATAAAGAAGGTAATTAATGTAAAGACATAGGATTAAAAAGGATTATGAATGAGATGCTGCATGGTGGTGACAGTTTGACTGAGCATCTGGCCAGGGTTTGAGATGTGTGTATGAATGAGGGATAGGCTACAAACTAGTGAAAAAATTTGAAAGCATTTGTACGAGGAGAAAGTTTAAAGCAAAAATTAGCCGGAGTAAGGTTATAAGATAAATGGAAATCAGAGTGATATAACAATAAAAGTAAAATGGATGTGGAAGAATGGAAGTAACTAATTCAAGTAAGCAATTTTAGAGTAAATGAAATGGACGGTATTGGGATGAGGGAACTGGTGAGGCTCGGATTAGGCGAAGCAAGGAAGGTAGCAGTGTATGTGCAAAAGATTACGAAGAGCCTTGACTGTCAAAGGAAACCAAGGTAGGAATGAACTGACTCTTGAGTCACATCTCCTTTAAAAGAGATTTTGAATGCAAGTTAAAGAAAGGATTAAAGCTGCTGAGATGAATTGCCCGCTTTGTATTGCGGTATAAGAAAAACGAAAAGGGTGAGAGATGTAGAGGCACATAGAATCATAAGACAGGTTAGTGTATGTTATATGGCGATTTGAGTTGATTTAGTGCGCTGGGGAGGAGGAGAACAGGAATTCCTAGAACGCTTCCGGAAGGCAGAGGTGAATTCCACAGTGTATACAGAGGCTTTCAATGCGCTGATGATGAGTTCTCTGTGTAGATATACGAAGTGGCTGATGTTGCAGAAGTTTCATGTACATTAGGCTCTTTTTCGATTCGCCATTTTAAGTATGAATGTTTCATTGAACATTGGTTGTTATTTCCGAAGCTACCTGCTGTTGGAGAAATATGTACGCATATTGAGTGGCGTCTGTCTGCGTGTGCATGTGTAACCGGAATCTACACAAGTGACTGATGTATTACTGCATAATCAAATATATGTGTGCACTAACACAGGCATAAACGACATCAAAATAACTGTTATTCTTCTACGTTAACTTAAAATAAAGTACATAACACACTCCAGATACATAACATTATTCACTCATGAAAACTAACGATACTTACCCGAAGAAAAGATTGTAATAATTGACCGTCTGATGGGCGGCCAGTACAAAACGAGCCTCTTGATGACAGCGAAGAGGTGAAGGGGATTTCCCGTGATGGCCACGTCCAGGAAATCTCCCTCGTTGAAAGCACTCCCTCTGGCCAACGTCACTACGTCATGAATCAAACGAGAATACGACTCCTTGTAACTGGGGAAGTTTGAAGTTATCGCAGTTATAATCAATAAAGGAATATCGTTACGTAAATGCTCCTACGAAAACACAAATCGCTCGGTTCACACTATACATTCCGTTTCTCGATCGATTCTTCATTCTTAAGTCTCTCGGGGAGAAGGAAAAGTCAATGAAACCTTAGAACAATTACAAACCACAGACAAAGAGTTCAACTGCTGTCACGGCGAAGAAAGACTATTATCCTGCAAAAGCGCTATTAAAAATGATCTAATTTTGCAAATGCCAACGCTTCGTCCAGCTATAACAGTACTTTGTTTGTTGCCATAGATTGTTCCGATTACGTACTTGTGCAATAGGGAAATTGTTTCCCTAAGGAAAATGGCAAATAAGTTGAAAAAGTTGTAACGAGAACACACACTCACTCACACACACGCACACACACACACATATATATATATATATATATATATATATATATATATATATATATATATATATATACATATATATACATAGAGACATAATATATCATATGTGTATGTGTATTTAATATATATATATATATATATATATATATATATATATATATATATATATATATATATATATATATATATATATATATATATATATATATATATATATATATATATATATATATATATATATATATATATATATATATATATATGTATGCATATTTTCTACTGACCCTACTAGAAATAATCATTAACTTGAGGTCCTGAGGTGAATGGCAATTGTTCAACAATTCGCTCTGTATTGGAATAGGAAAATATTAAAAGCGCCTGTGTTTTGCATATTTTCTGTTAATGAGTATGAAAATGTCTTATTGTTGAAGCCATACTTTGGAAGAGTAAATCAATCTGATCACTCATCTTACACTAAATATTTCATGAGAACTGGCCAAGTTGAAGGGGTGTATATATATATATATATATATATATATATATATATATATATATATATATATATATATATATATATATATATTTATATATATATATATATATACATACATATATATATATATATATATATATATATATATATATATATATATATATATATATATATATATATATGTGTGTGTGTGTGTGTGTGTGTGTGTGTGTGTGTGTGTGTGTTCTTTCTAAATGTAGATCTAATTAAGGATTTTTGCAACGGACTGGTACTCATCGGTGCTCAAGCTTACCAGGAGAGGTACGGAAGGATTCCCTGCGTCTGTTTCATTTACTAGAGATATAAGATATAAAAATTTTTTCAATTTTTTTTTAAATTTTCTTATTAAAAATTAAAATTCTGCCTAAATGTAGGTTTTTTTTTTTTTTTTTTTGTCATTTTGAGTGAAATTCTTGTTCGCTTTCAGTCTAAACGTTATCTTTTCAAATGCAGAAATCTCCGACAGTAATGGTTTCATCTCGAATAGTGTTCGCATTTTAGGCTGATGGGATGTAAATTCCAACGTAAAAAATTACATGCTTCACCCCACCCTAACACGCTCGCACGTACTCCCACTTTTGTGCCTGTACCTGTACAGACCACAAAAGACTGGAAGAAATCTCTAGCGAACGAAACAGACGCAGATACCCTTCCTTACCTTTCCCGGAAAGCGTGAGCACCGATAAGTATCAGTCACGCTGCAAAACCATAATTAAATCCACATTTAGAAAGAGCATCCACCCCCTTGAAACAGCTTCATCAGTTTTCATGAAATATTTAGTGGGAGGTAAAAGTCAGAAGGATGAGAAGCCCACGGATCGCATTGACTTATCCTTCCATAGTATGTCTTCGACAGTAAGATATTTTCATCCTTTCTAAAGAATTCTGCAAAACACGGGTGCTTTGAATACTTTCTTATTTAGATATAAAGCGAATTGTTGAATAGGGTCCATTCACCCCAGGACCCCAATCAATAACATTATTTCTTGTCAAGTTAGTACAAAATATAGTAAATTTTTTACCTCGAATATTGAATAAGTCCTGATTGCATTTATGCTGGACGTCTAGCATTCAGTAAAGAATCAGTATTAGATTTAATTAAGTGGTGACGGCAATGTAATTATTGTTTGCTTCAATCTTGAGCGGTTCTAACCATGTGTATTTTGTTTTCGCTTCTTCGACAGCTAATCAGTATTATATTATGCTAAGACCACTAAACAACAAATAGCAAAATGTTTGCTGCTGAGGAATGATCTCTGTGTTCTCAGGTTTGCTTCTAGGGTGAATCGTTATTATTACACTTAATATAAAAATTACTGTTTAGGAAGCTAAGGTCCGGGTACGACAGCTGCTTGCAGACTAACTGGATCCTGGGCGTATAAAGTTAACTCATGGACATTTTGCTAGAGGGCAACAAGCAGTGTGAACTTACCATCAAATAAAGACCAGTTTTACTAGAAAATTTAGATCGACTGTAAAGTTTCTGTTCTCTTCATTCTCACAGGGAAAACTTGGAGCTTCAGTGACTTTTGTTTGTCAATCAAGTTATGAAAAACATGTCCGTTATTTTAATTACAATGCTAAGGAAAACTCGCGAGGTCACGGATTTTAGTTTCTTTTTTTTTTAATGATGAAATATTGTCATCTTGGAAAGGAAGGTCAAGTAAAATCTGTGACAATGAATTTTTCACATAATTTCAAGACTGGTAAACTTGAAAATAGAATAAATGTAAATTATACCTGAGTCATTCAAGAGAAATCAATATTCTGCGGTTAAAAAAGGCCAGTTTCAAGACCTCCTGTCTGGACTTGAAGAAGATTATAAAATTCTCCTTTTAAATGTTTTAGAAATATTTAAAATGTTAAAGAAAAACTCAGTATTCTTTATCATCGGCAAAACTAATACTAAGAGGCTTTGACAGTGTGATTCCCAGTACTCGTCCCTTGGTCCCAATTTTACCATTAAAAGCTGGATATATTGGTAACATAGCACCCTTACACTACTTCCTACGTCAGGATAAATCAGTGTATTTGCAATCGGTTTTGAGCTAACATGTCCTACCTAGACGACTTCTCTATAATATTGCAACTATATTCCAAAGTCAGTTTGGAGTATATGTACACAGAATTCGTGGTAAGGCGGCAATAGATTACGGAATTATGGCTATTTTTCAACCATTCATCATTATTACCTGGCCACTTCTAACAGATAAGTGGGGAGGAAGGACAGAATTTCTGCAACCTTCCGGTCGAAGACAAAAAGATCATTCATGTGAGTTAGAGAAGAATATAACTCGCCCGACACGCCATTTCCCTCCACGGCTGCGCCTTTGAATATCATCAGGATACCTGGAAAGAGATTTTGACAATAGTTGAATATGATAAGAAGAAGCAGAAAAGATGGAGAATTAGCTAATAACAGTTGTCGCTGTTCAAATTGCAGCTTTAAATGTCACGTGCTTGGATGGATGACCAACTAGGAACAAAATATACTACTGATAAATATAGCACGGCTAAAGCTGGTCACTTAGTCCCTGAATATCAGTTCCATTTGGAATGGAAACACCGTCTGGGGCTATCCGCTCTGCAACGGAGAAGGCTGACACTTGAAGAGAAGATACCGATAAAAATCATAAAACTAACAAATGACAACGGAAGACCGGTCGTTGTTGGCAAAATACCCTAAGACCTTTTGCGTGATGACGGGTATGAAAGCCATGTAGATACTCTGCGCATGGGAACAGCAGGCTCATTGATGCCATAATCAATTATTATTATTATTATTATTATTATTATTATTATTATTATTATTATCCAGAAGATAAACCCTTATCCATATGAGACAAGCCTATAGGGGCCATTGACTTGAAATTCAAGCTTCCAAAGAGTATGGTGTTCATTTGAAAGAAGTTACAGATGATGGGAAATACAGAAACAAGAAATCAGTTATTAGAAAAGAAAAAAAAAATAAATGAATAAAATAAAAAATGAAAAGATAAAAATATGAATAAATTAGTAATATAAGATAAATGTTTTAGGGTAGTAATGTATATTCCTTAAGATGAACCGGTGGATGGCAGGGAAATGAAAACAAGTAAAAAATGCGCCGAAGTTTCTTCGGCGCAATCGAGTTTTCTGCACAGCCGCTACAGCGTATAATCAAGGCCACCGAAAATAGATCTATCATTCGGTGGTCTCGGTATAATGCTGCATGAGCCACGTCCCATGAAACTTTAACCACGGCGCAGTGGTGGCCTATCCTATATTGTTGCCAGAAGCACATAAAAACTACTGAGGCTAGAGTTTGATGATTGGAGGGTGGCTGATCAACATACTAATTTGCAGCCCTCTGGCCTCAGTAGTTTGTAAGATCTGAGGGCGGACAGAAAAAGTGCGGACAGAATAAAGTGTGGACGGGCAGACAAAGGCGGCACAATAGTTTTCTTTTACAGAAAACTAAAAATAGCAGAAGTTTTGGTAAAAGGTGAAGCAGTACCAGTAACAGTAGTGACGATGCTGATAATATACTGTTATCAGTAGCATATGTGTTCCTGGAGAATATGTCTTTTCGGTTACTTTCTTGTATGAACTCGGTTGTCAGGGTATAGTCGAAGACAATATAGATCACGACTTACGAATGTTCCTTGATGCGTGAATTAAAACGCCGTTAAAACAGTATATGGTATTAATAATAATAATAATAATAATAATAATAATAATGATAATAATAATAATAATAATAATAATAATAATAACCATCATCATCATCATTATTATTATTATTATTGTAACAAACCCTAGTAACAAAAAGTAATGAACTAAAATAAAACTATTCCTACTTATTGCATCCTACATGTCTGTACAGTCTCTCTCTCTCTCTCTCTCTCTCTCTCTCTCTCTCTCTCTCTCTCTCTCTGAATAATAAACTAATTAAGAATAGCCCACCCAATTCAAACAATATTGTATACAGTATTCCTGGTCAAACATCAAAAGGACCAAAAGTAAGAAGCTCCCAACACAAATACGCCATTTCAAGAGGCTTTCAAATAATGGCATTGAGGATCATAGACTTAAGACAGGCCATGCGATAAACTGGGATAAGTCAACGATAATCTACAAGGTCAACGGCCATCGGAAAAGAAACGGTGTTTATTGAAACTACGTCCACCAGGAGCGTCAATCTTCACCCTGGATTACCCCTAGATCCTTTGTCCCCGTCTTGTTTGTTCAAAAACACATGCTGCCCAGATTAACAAACCGTAACCCAGCCCCTTCTGTTTTTGTACATAAGGCTCTGCCATCTTCTTTTGTATTCAGTGTGAGCTTGAAAATGTAGAATAAACTATATAAACTCTCTCTCTCTCTCTCTCTCTCTCTCTCTCTCTCTCTCTCTCTATCTATATATATATATATATATATATATATATATATATATATATATATATATATATATATATATATATATATGTGTGTGTGTGTGTGTGTGTACATGATCAGAGTTCATGGAAAGGCGTTCTAATTGCATACATTTATTCAAGAACTGACGTTTCACATCGCTTGATGCATTTTCAAGGTTGAAAAAGCGGTTAAGAACGATAAATACACACACACACACACACACACATATATATATATATATATATATATATATATATATATATATATATATATATATATATATATATATATATATATATATATATATTGTGAAAGGTTTATACAAAATTTATTTCTCACCTTATTTATATCTTAGGCAGAACAGAGAGCAAAAAATAACAAAAAGGGGAAGAAGAATAACAGCAAAGTGGCACAGAACACCTACCCATATTGGGAGTGAAGGCTAGACTGACGTAAAGGGCAACGTAAATGAGAAAGACACGAGAAAAAAAAAAAAAAAACATTAAGCTATAAACATCTTATTTTTAAAATAGTTTAAAAGACATTTTATTTCTGAGTCAAATGACGGCCAGGAACTGCAAACAGAATATGCTCTCTGTATTAAAGTCTTTATGTTGTTTATTTTAAAGTTAAAGAATGTAGCACTTTGGAAATTCATTCCAAGACAGTTAAAAGTGGACTTTCTGAAAATGCTAAAACTTAAGATAATATAAATTATGTTACTAGTATAATGCTTATCCTAGTAACATAATATATAAAGAAATAAGAAAGTTTCTCAATAAATCTCTTAGTATAAGTAGCAAAATAGATATACCAAGGGTTGATAAACTGACTATGTATTTTAAATTGCCAAATATAAGTGATTCATGTTCTAAATACATTACAAGAGAACTAAAAAAATATGTTTATGCATAGCTTTCCCCACATTAGCCCCAAGTTAATATTTACCAACAACCGTACTATTCAAGCGTTGTTAAACCATAAGGATAAACTTCCTTCAGACCTTTTATCTGGCATCACAGACATTTACAAGCGTGACGCCTGTAGCGCCACCTATTTTGGCCAGTCAAAGAGATCAGTCTGGGCAAGAGCTTCCGAACATTATGGCATTTCTCCTCGTACTGGCTGCTTGCTGGCCTAGCCAACCAGATCACTGATTTTGCAACATATAGAGGAATGTAATATAGGTAGAAGATTAGAATATTTTAGTATTCTTGGTACTTTTAATGAAGAATCATTATTGAGAATCTCTGAGTCGATCGAAATATTTTTTTAGAAAACCAGATCTTAACCCTGACAATTCATCTTATCCCTCGCTTTTAATATAAATTATTTGATAATTCATTTATAATGTAAACTGTTCAATTTCTGTTTTACCCACTAAGTAGTTTATTTACTATTGTAAGTCATTTTAACAATTTTATCATTTATCTCTAATGTTGTCACCTTTACTCAGCTTTATCAGCCAATAATGACTGTATAATCTTTTAACTATTAAAATGCGGTAATGTCTCTTTTAGGCTTGAAAATGTTGTTATGAAGAAACAACGAAACGCGTCGCAAATAAAATGTGGTGGTTCTTAACCTGCGCTCTTCTTTTCCTGCTGAGACTGAGATTTCCAAAACATGTCTACTTTCACAATACACACACACACACACACATATATATATACATATATACATACCACAGTGTAATATGAAAATAAGAAGGCCCATAAAACACTATTTAAACGTTGAAACCATATATTTCAGGCACTTGTTTCTGTGCCCCTGTTCACTGGTAGAATATGGACAGGTGGAAAGTTACAATGGTATATATACAAAAACATGAAGGTGTGGCCAGGGCCTCCGATGTTAAGGAGGTGGCGATTCTTAAGAAGGAGGAGAATGACCAAATTCCCTGGTGGTTTTGGCCTCATTAGCTCCCGTTTGGCGATGGATCTGGTGGTCGCGTTTCTTGGGTCATCTTCTTCAAGATGGGTCTGAGGATTAAGGTGTCGATGGCGTCCGATTTCAATGTCCTCCTGACAGGTTCATATTGTTGGTTTGATTGATGATAGCAGATTCCAGCATCTTTCTTTTGTACGGACAGCTACTCTTGAAAACCAACTCCGCCCCACTCCAGTTAATGACATGCCCTGTATTTCTAATATGTGAGGAAAATTCCCGAACTCTCCAGCGTAACGTACTGATCTTTTGTGCTCTGTTATTCTTTGCGAGAGCGATCTACCTGTCTCGCCTACATAGATGTCATGACAATTACTACAGGGTATCTTGTAAACCCGGCTTCTTCCCTTTTGTTATTTAATATCGTTAATATGTGATGGATTTGGGATAATGGAAAATGAAAGGATTATTAGAACTGAGTTGCTCGGTGGCCTTTTGGATGTTTTCATCGTATGGAAGCTTTATTTTGCTGTTGAAATCTATTTGTCTGTTGTAGTATATTTTATTCGCTTTATTAATAGCCCCTCTCGGGAGTTCGCTCGTTAACGTATACTTAAATAACAAAAGGGAAGAAGCCGGAGTTTACAAGATACCCTGTAGTAATTGTCATGACATCTATGTAGGCGAGACATAGATCGCTCTAAAAGAATAACAGAGCACAAAAGATCAGTACGTTACGCTTCGGAGAGTTCGGGAATTTTCCTACATATTAGAAATACAGGGCATGTCATTAACTGGAGTGGGGCGGAGTTGGTTTTCAAGAGTAGCTGTCCGTACAAAAGAAAGATGCTGGAATCTGCTATCATCAATCAAACCAACAATATGAACCTGTCAGGAGGACATTGGAAATCGGACGCCATCGACACCTTTAAATCAGACCCATCTTGAAGAAGATGACCCAAGAAACGCGACCGCCAGATCCATCGCCAAACGGGAGCTAATGAGGCCAAAAACCACTAGGGAATTTGGTCATTCTCCTCCTTCTTAAGAATCGCCACCTCCTTAACATCGGAGGCCTAAGGCCACACCTTCATGTTTTTGTATATATACCATTGTAACTTTCCACCTGTCCATATTCTACCAGTGAACAGGGGCACAGAAACAAGTGTAGAAATATATGGTTTCAACGTTTAAATAGTGTTTTATGGGCCTTCTTATTTTCATATATACAGACATACATACATACATATATATATGTATATATATATATGTATATGCATATGAATAAATACACACACACACACACATATATATATATATATATATATATATATATATATATATATATATATATATATATATATATATATGTGTGTGTGTGTGTGTGTGTGTGTGTGTGTGTGTGTGTGTTTGTGTGTGCATGTATGTGTGTACATGTGCATATACATGTATAAATACATATATTTATATATACAGTATATATATATATATATGTGTGTATATATATATATATATATATATATATATATATATATATATATATATATATATATATATATATATATATATATATATATATATATAATCTACTTATATGGTTCCCGAAAATTAGGCATTTAGCCAAAGCAGATTTACAATACAATGCATCCGAAATTGATAAAAGAACAAAATAGCAGTCCTAACTTAGCCGTAAAAAGCTTGCCAGACAAAAGAGACTTCATGACTAACGAAGTGGTCAAAATGTAACAATACACTCACCAAATAACACGAACATTTTCGGGAGATTCTCTTGACTTTTTTTGTAGTAGAACGATGACACCAAAATGACCTTCACTTGGTACAGGATTCTGTTGAATGAAAAAATCCAACACTTATTTGCGTAAACGAAGAAATCACATTTACGTATACGGTAACATTCCCAATAGTATTTCTCTTGATTTGTACAAAAATTTATCCCGTAAATTAATCAATGTGAATGTCAGAGTTACACAGCTGAAGGGTCATGTCTCTAGGTGAATAACTTGCTTCAGTAAAGAAAGAAATGGTGAAATAAAAAAATCACTAATATCATACAACTATAGATAGATAGATAAACAGATAGACAGAAAGATAGAAAGATAGCAATCTGATAAAGGAAAACGTTATTGCTTAAACTGAGGTGTTAAGTCAGTTGTTCTAAGTACACTGGTCAACTACTCAGGGGTTCGTTATACTGTCAGTTCAGATAGGTTACGTCCCATCTCTTGAAGCTAGCTAGTTGCCGTTGACGAAACTAGATGAATTTGCACAACATGAATAATTTCGCTTCTTACTGCCTTGCTCCACTTTCAGTTTGTTTTCCGGACTCTCACGGCTAATTCGTCATTTTGCAGCCATGTCAGAACCACAACTTCTCAGATTATGATAAATGCTTCCGAAGAGAGAGACCGGATAGATTTGTGTGTTTGGGTGGTAAATGATGAAGTTGAAGTCTGTGTACCGAGCATTATAACTGCTGTTGTTTATGTATACTCTGAAGGTCTGTAATGGGAACAGATGTGGGGTTGTTAGTAAATCTAGCAATAATTTGCAACAAAACAAATAAATAGATAAAATTATGATTTTCTCGTTAGCTTTCTTCAACAAAAAAAGCAAAGTTTAAATCTTTATTTTATTGCTCCTGGCCAACTTGAAATGTATTATTACTATGATAACTACTACACATGCAGATGTGCACATATTCGTAGTGAACAAGCCCAAAAGGTCACTATCCAGCTCTGATTCGACGAACAAGGGCATCGAAGTAAATTGATGTGCAGATGATAATGAACAAGTAACAAAAAACAAATGGACAAAAGTAATTATATACAGAAACAGTTTCGAGAAGAGATTAGAGTCGATTTTGACGTCAGGGAAATCATGAAAAAATCTACATTTAATTAGTTATTAATCCACCAAATTACTGCTGAACTACTAGCCACTCCCTCATCAAGAGATTCGCGAAGCAAATGACCGCGTGTAATGAGGGCTTGAAAGAAGGTCCCAAGTAGAGCCAAAGGGATCTGCTTGGGAATGACGAAGACGCCAAATTCGTCAGGATTTCTACAGAAACGAAATCAGTCTCTCGTTTAGCATTATCAGGTCTGGTCAGTAACTGGAACTGACTACGAATGAAAGCCAAACGCTTTGACAGGAAAGCTCTTGTGACCATTTGTGGGGACTGGCCATGGGGACAGGAAACTTGTCGAAAATCGGTGCTCAGAAACTTGCAACAGACCTCAAGATCCTGGTGTGAGCGGCACTGGTTCATGATGAGCCCATAAAAGTCAGTAGGCTAAACAATGATGCACGTAAGTAAATTAAGATACGAATATTCATATGGGTTTACCTATCTCTTACGTCAAAAATCAGTGTTTAAAATAGTGGTCTTATTATTACTGTTAATAGTTACACTTGAGCGCCACGGGATAAGCGTAAAAATGAATGCCGTACTTTTCTTTAAAAAGTAAAAGAAAGAGTAGTAATGCAGAGTCTTCACCTGATGCGGTGGTGTTTTTTTTTTTGAGTGTTTTTATCGAATGGGTTTGGTTTAAAAAGGGGAAACTTTATTTTTGTATTGTAAGAAACAAAAAATAGTAAGGTGATGTTTTGTTTTGCTTTTGTGTCTATGTATTTGTTATTGAGTTTTTTTTTAGTTGAATGTATACAATAAATATTTTTATTTTGATTGCAGGAATGAGATAGTATACAGGAAAAAAAAAGAAACAACTTCTCCCCTTTTTGGGCAGCCTTTGTGGCAGTTTTTTTATGAGACCTTGTGTAATTTTTTTATGTATGCCAGGGTGAACATTAGAATACTATAAATTAAGACACTCAAAACTGGTGCGTGGGACTATAGAATCAGGGAGGCAACAGTGTTTTTTTTTTTGTGTGTGTGTCCAGTGCAAGTGTGGTAATATGGATGTTTTTACATTTGAACTAAGAGTCCCTCAGACAAAGGGCAAGTTGTGAATGGACTATTATTCTAATATTGGTGCTGCTGTACTTGTGTACTGGACAAAACAGTATGTGCTTTCGATGCACAGTGCCTTGATTATATAAACCCATATAACTGTGGAATTTGTGATTAAAAATGGTATTCTGTTGCCTTGGTAGATAAATAAGTACAGTATATGTTAATTGGTATAAGGTTGAAATTCTAAAGTAGAGGAGGACTTGGGAGAGGTTTTTTGTGGATTGGTATAATAGTGTAATGTTAATACTCACATATCGATTTGTATAAAATTGATTTTTGTTTGCTGTCCTAAGATTTAGAAGGACGAAGATAATATTTAGTATTATTACTATATGTATATATATATATTTTATATATATATATATATATATATATATATATATATATATATATATATATATATATATATATATATATATATATATATATATATATATATATATATATATATATATATATATATATATATATATATATAAATATATATATATATGTATATATTTTATATAATATATATATATATATATATATATATATATATATATATATATATATATATATATATATTGTTGTTTTTTGTCAATTTGGTTTTTTCTAGAGTTAATGATGTTCTTGTGTGTATGAGTGGGATTGATGAGTGAAGTTAGTTTTAAGTTTTTGGAACTTTCTCATATATAATTTTTTTTAAAGTAAACTGAAGTTCTATATGTGTTTGTTCATATTGTTATGAATTGCTGTTTTTGTTGTTATTTAGTTTTGACCTCCTAGAGGTAAAGGACGTCAGACTTTATTAGTTGTAAGTTAGTTTTAAGAATAAATTAGTGTTAAGAATTTTTGTTTGAGTAACCTAACATATTTCCACTCGACACCATCTGCCCCTTTCTATACTCTACTCTGTTCCACTGATCGAGGCCCCAACACTGAGACAGCTGTAATCACCATCGTCGTCGTCTTTTAATAATTATATGTTGTTATTTTAATGCTTGCTTTTTTCCGTATTTCATCTTTACTATTAATGTAATACGACAGGTGTTACGAGTCGCAATTTTCAAACATACACATGCACACACACATATATACTGTGTATATATATATATATATATATAAATATATATATATATATATATATATATATATATATATATATATATATATATACATTTGGTATATATATAGTGTGTGTGTGTATACATGTATGTATATCACTGAATAAGTACAGAAGGACAGGATACAGACTGACAAATATAGAAATATAACCATGATGAAAATGAAACGAAGGAGAGCAAAATGTTTCACTTTTATTCCCAGTCATGTTTTAGAATTTTTTTAGAGTAAAACTGAAAGATCTTGCATTCCGTTGTTTCTTGTTCATATTTTGTTTATATATGTGCATATGTGTGTATTATATACATATGTTATTTATAGTATTGCATATAAATATATTTATATATGTATATATGTAAGTATATATATATATATATATATATATATATATATATATATATATATATATATATATATATATATATATAATATTTTATATATGACAAAGGATATGTACATAGAAATTAAACAAAAGGAAGAATGAAAGAATATGCGTTTCAGGTGGTATTCCCAGCATTTTTCGAATAATAACAGTTTTGCTATTACAAAGGAAAATTGTGTATGCAAGTAGTTTCTAAATGGAAGGGAATTAAGGAATTCACCATGGTTACTAGGTTCTGGCTACGCCAAAAAGCTAATAAATAGTCATCTTTTTCGTGTTTGGATCCAAGAATATAATGTCGATCTTATATGGTTTCCACGACCCTTGTGAAAAATTCATTATGTTTGTCTGATTAATTTAAGCCACCTTTGAAACAAAACACACCTTTGTAAACAATATTCGATAGATCCCAGTTTATACTGTAGTTGGTTTCACATTACAGAAATGAGAGAACTTTGATGTAAGTATTTTATTGATAGTCGTTGTCCGATTTTCCTCTGGGAAAGGCTTTTCCAGCGAAACTCACACAGGACATGTCGCAGTCCTTACACAGTAGTATCTTTGGGCGTTTCCTTCCACCCGTAAATAATAGTAACCGAAGATCCTACAGCGCAAGGTAGCTGCCTCTTATTAGAAGCTCTTGTGTAAATAATTTAGTTCTCCTGTGTACATTATAGTTTGTAAAGGGGTGGGAATGCCATCAGAGATATAACGCTCTGTCGTTTTCACTTTTGTTTCATCTATGGGGACATTTTCTTCGTCACTGTTCCTGTTTTTGCAGTTTTCAGTCACAGTGTCAGGGGCACCAGGCTCAACTATAGGGTCAAGGAAAGGGAGATGACTCAAAGTGTTACACCTCCGGGCTTCAGCTAGTATTTTGGGATACCGTTGTTGGTCCCCTGCTCTTCTCCCTGGGTTCGACCTACAACAGTGCTATCAAGTAAACAGTTCTTTACTTACGTCAGCAAGGAAAGTGTGTCTGTTGAAAGCAGCCCTAAATTCAAAGTCTTTACAGCAACATTTGGAGAATGCAGTGACGTTTTCATCTTCACAAAAGCTCTAGGGATTAGCTATTCGCATCCCTTGTATTTAGTGAACGCCGTAAGGTTGAACATTTCGAGAATAATACGGGCCAATAGACCCTACATCAAAACTTTTTCAAGCTTACTCCTATATTTTACTTGCACTATTGAAGTCCTACACATCACAAATTTACAATTTATGGTGGTGGATGGTTCCTTTCGCTCATCTCCTCATTGTTGATATGTTTGCATCAAAATTACGGAAATTACCTAATAATTTTCAAATCCATCGTATTTCAGTGTCTCCAAAAGTGTTTATACCACTCGTGTCCATATAAACTAAATCGTTCTTTCTTCTCTTACTTAAAAGGTCTCAGAAGCAAACATCCCCCTCACACACTAAATATTAGTACAGAATGGCCGCCTACCTCCCCACCATTTTTTTCTCTCTCGTATACAGTGATACTGTACATTGCGTTACAATGACAGTGACATTCTTCTGTGAGATTTATTAGTCTTTATTAATTAAGCTAACTCCAAGATACCTTTAACATAGCCTTAGTTAACTTGTAAAATAAAACTTGCTCCGAAGACCCGGTACTTCACCGCCTCC
Source organism: Macrobrachium rosenbergii (assembly GCF_040412425.1). NCBI lineage: Eukaryota > Metazoa > Arthropoda > Malacostraca > Decapoda > Palaemonidae > Macrobrachium > Macrobrachium rosenbergii. The sequence continues at coordinate 6,692,467 of NC_089754.1, read as the reverse complement.
ACAGAATCAGTAGCTAATACACATCGAACCAGTAATTCTGAACAAACGTTTGACCAGATAATTTGTATTGTTTCAACTAATTAGTAATGAAAAGACAACACATTCCACCGTAGTATCATTCCATTTTCGATCCCTTGACTGGCCCCACTGACTTAAAATAATCAAATTCACTTGAAAATATACAATGAATAAGTCGGTCGCAGCATACCTTTCCTGATTAAAACTCCCCTTCCTGTGATCCTCAGTTGAGCTACTTCTGGAAGTGTCGTCTTTGTCTGTTATTATGAATCTGAACTGATGTCGTCTCTACATATTTAGGAAGGTTTTTCTAAATTTTGTTTTCTTCAGTTGGGTTGAAAATATGATTTTGTCTCTGCAGTTAATAATTCTCTTCGATAAACATTGAGAAAATGTATACACGAACTGCCACAGCCGACGCAATGGTTGACTGTGGAAGAGTTGTCGAAAGTTGTGTTATCTTGCTGTCACAAGTGTTCACAGTGGCAGACAAATGTTATCCTGTACATGTGGGTGTCTGACTATATTCTATGCTAGCCATTAACCATATGATACACAAACTGTCAAAAGTTTTAATGCTCATATTCATCAAGCTAAATAACAATAGTAATTGGGAAGGAGACCTTTGGGGGCAGTACCATAAAAAATATTACCCGTTTCTTCGGTATTTGATAAAAAAAGTTAAGTATACCTTAGTTTAACCAGGCCACTGAGCTGATTAATAGCTCTCCTAGGGCTGGCCCGAAGGATTAGATTTATTTTACGTGGCTAAGAACCAATTGGTTACCTAGCAACGGGACCTACAACTTATTGTGGAATCTAAATCACATTATAGCGAGAAATGAATTTTTATCACCAGAAATAAATTCCTCAAATTCTTCATTGGCCGGTCGCAGATTCGAACGCTGGGCTAGCAGAGTACTAGCTGAGAACGGTACCCACCCGTCCTATGAGGAACTAGGCATTTGATCAAAGCGTATAGAGAAGTAAAAGAGTGGACAGTCGCGCGTGTCCTTATGAGATAAATTGTAACTGCGGGTGTTTGAGCTGGCATACACCACACTAATGTTTAAGACGAATGTTAGCACTTTTGTGGGTTGTAACACTATCTTCTGATCTTTTATTATTATTTATATAGCAATGCACTAATCTGGATTGATTATCTAAATATTCTATCGGAAAAAAAATGAGTAAATACATACAGCTTATCCTATCTATCTATAACTACTAGTGTTAAACCAGGTTTCATTCAAAAGGTTGAAAATTATGGATGAAAGGAAATATATAAATAAATAAATAAATAAATAAATTTAAAAGATATATCAGGCTAAACTATAAATAAACTGAAACTCCTCCGTTGTAAATTGATATCTTTATTTTATCATACTGAAATTGATATCTTTATTACTATACTGGGCCCGGATGCACAAACATTTACGATGGTGTAAAGTTAAGTTTTTGTTCGTTACATTACATTTTTGGTTTCTTTAAGGTTTTTTTTCAACATTACGTAGTTACATGCCATATCGTAATAAACATTTTTTCAAAAATTTTTTTTTCTGCGACTGTTGACAAATACAAATATGTTTCTAACCCTATTATTCAGAAATTAAATGGGAAATAGGAATGTTATCACAAGGAAAGCCAGAAAAACGAGGATACATACACCGTCGTAACTTAAGACATTGCAAGTATGTTTAGTACATCTGGGCCCTACAATGCAAGTATGCATTTTCAGTATTACAGATGACTAAACTTCTTGAGTTTTCGGTTCTTTCCATCTGCAACTAAAAGACTTTTGTTTGCATCTTCTAAAGTGTGATGAAGGCGGATGCGTATAAAGAGGTTGACAATGAAGAACCTGCAGTTGCATACAGAACAAGCTAAAAACTTGCCTTGCATTTTCTCCTCCAAGCCCGTCACAAGTCTGTAGTGAACGCTGCTTATGTAGTAAATGTCAGAAACCATCTTTCTATACTCGTTTTCCATCTGAGTAATCATGTCGTAAAGGACTGTACTTGGCACAATAGCTCCTCTTCTAGTGTGTTACCATAAGTCTTCTTGGAGAGAAAAACATGAACAGGGTTGTGTGGATCAAGAATACTTTGAAGCTTTGCCCTGCATTCTCTACAAACCCTGTGACGGATCTTACGCACAATGAAACCTGTGATATATGCTAACACATTGCATTTTTCGAGAGGGAGGGTCATTGGCAGAGAGGAATGTGTAACATTCACTGCAGATTTTGCAAAACCTGAAGTCCCTATATTGTTCAGAGTTACCAAGAAGGTATCAATGTCTTCTTGGGCAGTTAGCACCAGCACTTGGAACCATAATAGCATCCACCATGACTTGGCGGAATGCACTCCTGAACTGACATGCATCTGGGTTGTCCCTGTGCCCCCCTTTCCCCGAAATATTGAAAATAAATTCTCCAGTCTTGATTGAGTCAGTTGGTTAATAGGTAAGAGAGCTTGTACTTTGAATGTAACTCATCCCACAACTGTAACAGACCTTTGATTGCCATCTGCCATCCAGAGAGGCAAGGCAGCTTTCGTGAACCAAGTGATTGATACCATCCAACCATTTGAGGCAGTTAACTAGAAATTCCTTGTGATCTGATTTCCGATTCTAGGCATGCCGCATTTTTCATTACTGGTGTGAGCTCCACTACTGAAACAGTTGAACAATTGGTCCATCTTCTCAACAAAGTCTGTGTACTCTTAAATCAACACACAATACATTCCTCATCATGAGCATTTGACAGTTTGTGAAAGGGTGTCATATCAACCTAATTAATTAATTAATTAAACATATAATAATTAAATATTTTAAACAAACTTTTGCTTAGCACATTTCTCCTCATACCACACTACACCACCAGTGCTCAGTTTTTACAGGAAAGTTTTTGTGACAACAGGAGCAGAAGAAGAATAATGTAACAATGCAAGAAAGAAGACAACGAAAGAAGAGACAAGAAAGAAGAATAAAAAAAGAAGAAATCTAAGCGATTATGACTCCCTGAGAGTTTCCGGGGAAACCTAGTTGAACAAACAAACACTGCTATATGAAATAGCTTGAGCAGTAAGAGAAGGTCTGAATCGCTACAACAACACTCGTAACCATTGTAGTGTCTGAACAAAACATGGTGAATGAAACAACCAAAGCAGAGAGTTTAGAGTACAGTATACTCCTCAAAGAAACAAAGAGAGAAAAACCATCAACAGATCTCATAATTTCGTTAGTGTGAACTTAGTTTTGATAAAATGTAACTGAAAACATATCACTCACCTTTCTTTGTCGTTGGGGAATCGAAAAAATGATAATTCGGGCCTTTTCTTTCTTGAATCACGGCAATTAAGTGCAGCAGCAGCAGCACAGAACTGTCATGTTGTTGACATCTTCCAACTCCAATTACGCGCCCGCCGATAGAGGCACCACCATCGGCCGCAGTTACAAAGGGGAAGCACGAGTGTCCTCTCTTTACTTCTTTGTACTCTTTGATTTGATTTGCATAGTTTTCTCTATGCGACTTATAACCTTCTTCTCATCAGCGTATACAGCTAGTAGATAAAGTTTGTAAAGGTCATGTAAAGATTTTCTGAAGGAGTTTTATTTCCTCTGACGTTTCAGCTCAAGCTCTGGCGGCCATCTACTAAGAAGTACAAAAAGTGAGCGAATTAAGGTATTGTACATGCTACACAGTTATGAATAACAAGCAGGTGATTTAGTCCGATAGCCGACCCGCCAACTGTAAACTACCCACCTGCTATATACTGTACAGCTGTGCAACATGTATCTCAGTTCACTCACTTTTTGCAACGCTCGGTAGGTGGCTGCCAGAGCACGAGTCGCGATGTCAGAGGAAATAAAACTACAACAGAAGATCTTTACATGTTGTTCGCAAACTTGATGTACCACCTACACGCTAATAATAATAATAATAATAATAATAATAATAATAATAATAATAATAATAATAATAATAATAATAATTATTATTATTATTATTATTATTATTATTATTATTATTATTATTTGCAGGAGTAGACCTTTTTTGATTTATATTTTGTTGAAAATAATAGTTTTTTAACGAATTAATCTTATAAGATTAATTAGTTAAAAACTGCCATTATTATTATTATTATTATTATTATTATTATTATTATTATTATTATTATTATTATTATTATTATTATTATTATTATTATCCGTAAAAAAACACTGACATCAATACAACATTTTTACATCTGCTACATTTTAAACAACAGCAGATTATGCAAATAATTTCAGGTATTGTCATCTTACTCCGACTGGTATACTATCATAATGAAAGTACTTCAAGTAATGCGATATTCAGTTGAATTAGTTAAATGATAGTCGTTCCACCTGTGGACAAATAGGGGTAATAAGATGATGGTAATTTTACGGCTGCATAGTAGATTTCGTTTTGAAAACTTGCTTTGAAAAATCAGGGCAGAATTCCCATTCATAAATCTGTACACGCACACACACACACGCACACACATTCACGCACATGCACACTGTATATATATATATATATATATATATATATATATATATATATATATATATATATATATATATATATACATATACATATATATATATATATATATATATATATATATATATATATATATATATATATATATATAAATAGAGATATATATATATATATATATATATATATAAAAAATATATGAAATGATGAAAAACGAGCCATCGTAGCATCTTAAGATTATTGGCCAAATTTTCGAGACGGTAAGTCTCACCATCAGGGCTGTAAAATATACAAAATTCACAAATTAAAAACAGACTCGGTAAAATGACACATAGTAAATTTAAAATAACAAAACGCTAAATAACCCGTATTAAAACAAAGTAATAAAAAAAGTGAAATAAAAATCATAAAAAGTTAAGAGAACTCTAGACTAGCATCTACCTATCCCTAGGAAGTTGAAACACTGAGTGACATTCCCCTTCTTGGAAGGCAGGACGTCAACTCTGCTATGAACTAGACGGTGAAGAGGTCTGACTATTTAAGCAGCTTGTGCCCTCAATAAATAGTCAGACCTCTTCCACTCTCTTGTTTATAGCATAGGTGACATCCTGCCTTCCAAGAAGGGGAATGTCACTCAGTTTTTCAGCTTCCTAGGGACAGGCATTAGTCTTAGAGTTCTCTTACATTTTTATGCTTTGTAATTCACTTACTTTTACTGTTATAATATAGATTATTGTAGCGTGTTTGTGATTTTAACTTTAATATGTGGCATTTTCCTGAGTTTGTTTTTAATTTGTAACTTTTGTATATCTTACAACCCAGTGATGAGACTTACCGTCTCGGAAAATTTGGCCAGTAAACTTAAGATGCTACGATGGCTGTTTTCCATCCTATTTCTTCTAAATCTCAGGCGTTCCAGATGCCCTAACCTGCCTTAATATATATATATATATATATATATATATATATATATATATATATATATATATATATATATATATATATATATATATTTATATGTATATACAGTATATATATATATATATATATATATATATATATATATATATATATATATATATATATATATGTATATTTGCAGTTGTATCACATTACAGCAGTTGACAAATAAGAGACGGGTCTGACTGGTTTCGACTTTATTTCCAAGCCACTGACGAAGGACTTCGTCAATGGCTTGAAATAAAGTCGAAACCGGTCAGAACCTGTCTCTTATTTTTCACCTGTGGTAATGTGTGATAAATGAATCACGTAGAAAAGTGATTATAATCATATATATATATATATATATATATATATATATATATATATATATATATATATTATATATATATATATATATATATATATATATATATATATATATATATATATATATATATATATATATAAATTAATAAGACCTCACGTGAAAATAAGAGGAGGTGGTACCATGACTTTCAACTTTTATTCCAAAGTCACCTTCAGGGTACTTTTTCTCAGACATATCAGCAAGTCAAAGACATGTCCATAAATTACAATAACTTTATTTACATATTACAGAGTCAATATCGGGTATAACTTTCAGTACCCTGAAGATGACTTTGGAATAAAAGTTGAAAGTCTTGGTACCACCTCCTTTTATTTTCACGTGAGGACTTATTATATACTTCATCCACGGACCGTCGTTGAAGTAAAAAAAAAAAAAAAAAAAAAAAAAAAAAAAAAAAAATATATATATATATATATATATATATATATATATATATATATATATATATATATATATATATATATATATATATACTGAAATCTACTGGACACACAGTTTTTTACCAGAGTCATATGTAATGTAACTGTAATGACTGCAATGCCCTCCTAACTTCTCGATTTTTTCACATTTTGGATAATCTCGTCAGTACAAAGCCTGAGATCCAAATGAAGAACCAAACAAAGATATTCTGATGCCGGATGAGGTTCGAACCCACATCTGGAATATCAGAACAAGGTAACGTTATCCACCTGACACCTGAGAAGGGTATGTATATTACATACTGTACATAATTATATCTGTCGAAACCAGATACATTGACTATAGATGGACTAGAGACTCCTTCAGCAGGGTGAGTCTCGTCCACCTCTAGTAAATGTATCTGGATCCGATCGATAGATGTAAACATGAACGGGAATGAGGGACACCAGAATATCTTAGGTACTTCATTTGACTCTTAGGCTTTGCAGTGACAAGAGTATCAAAACTTGAAGAAATCGAGAGGTTAAGGGGGCATTGTGGTTATTACATTTACAAATATAAATTTGCTTATATATTTGTATATATTTATATATATATATATATATATATATATATATATATATATATATATATATATATATATATATATATATATATATATATAAGTGTGTGTGTGTGTGTGTGTGTGTGTGTGTGTGTGTATAACACCAAACCATTTTCACCAGAAAGATAACTGTTAAGAAAAATCAGAATAATGGTCCCTCCAACACTCAAACTTTAACTGCTGAATGGTAAGAAAGCCTCGTGTGCAATCAGAACTTCATAACATCAGACACTTATATACCTGCACAGAAGGCTCTTAGCAATGCATTGAAACCCCCTAAATACACAAAGAAAAATGAAAGTAAAAGTAAAAATTGTGACAGATTTCTCGCTTGCTTCAGTAACATAGTGGTAGAAAGATACATCGAGGATGTGTTAGAAAAACAGAGGTTAAATAGCTGAGGGTTCATACCTTCTAAATGTTTCAATTAATCCTTGATATATATATATATATATATATATATATATATATATATATATATATATATATATATATATATATATATATATATATGCTATATATACACTATTTGACAAAAAAGTTTAACACATGCAATTTTAGATGAGCAATTTGGAATAGAGTGGTCTGTTCACAAAATTGGTAGTAGTTGTACTACAGAAAAACTTCCAGTGAAAAGGTATGTTTCATGTATTAGGAAACGAAATTACACTTCAAAACTCAATACAAAAGACACATTAGTCGCAAGAAAAAGAAGAATATATATATACCAAAATTAGCAGAAAAAAGTAATGTTCACTTCCTTTCATATTTCACATCTGAACCTTTTTCCCAGACATATCAGCAAGTCCAACACATATACATAAGTTACAATAACCTTTATTTACATATCTACAGAGTTAATAGCAAGTATGACCTCCCATAAATGTTCTGTGGGGGTTGAGATCTGGGCTCAGTGCACAGTGCAGGCTGCCTCAGATCGTTCACATCCTGTCCTTCCAGGTAAGTAGCAGGCCAGTACCAGAACAGATTGGTAGCAATGGGTTACAGAGCATGTAGATGTGATGTGAGGCCAAAGCTCATCCCCAGACATAAAAGAGACTGTCTGGCTTGGGCCCATCAACACCGGAATCTGACTGTACAACACTGGCACCATGTGATATTTGGAGATGATTCCAGATTTCTGCTGTTTCCGGTAGATGCTAGGAGGCATGTATGCAGACAGCCTGGAGAACGTCTCAGGGACGAGTGTGTACAAGCTCGAGTTGCTGGAGGTTGTAGAGCTGTCCATGCGTGGGATGCCATTTGTGCAGGTGGCAAGAGTTAGCTTGTCATTCCGGATCGAAACGTGACAGGTGACGTGTACAGACAGTTGCTGGATCGGAACCTTCTTCATGGGCTTGTGGTTTGTTTGCCAATAATTTCCAGTACCAAGATGACAATGCCCCTGCCCATCGAGCACATATGGTGATAACTTACCAAGGTAAGTAGTTAGGAAGTGAACGTCCTTAGGCAGCCTGCACTAAGGTCGTTTCTCAACCCCATAGAACATTTATGGGATCAATTGGGCCGTGCAATTAGACAAAGGGATAATCAGCCATCTGCCCTTAGAGAAGAATGGGACAGGATACCTGCTGAGAGCCTTGTACACCTGGTGGAGAGCATGCCACACCGCCTGGTGGGCGTTATTGCTGCTCGCTGATGTCATACACGCTATTGACTGTGTAGATATGTAAATAAAGGTTGTTATAATTTATGTACATGTGTTGGACTTGCTGATATATCTGAAAAAAAGGCTCAGATGTGAAATATGAAAGAAAGTGAACATTACTTTTTTCCTGCTAATTTTAGTGTATAGTGGTTTGTTTGCCACTAATGTGTCTATTGTATTGAATTTTAAAGTGTAATTTCGTTGCCTAATTCATGAAACATACCTTTGTCCATGGGAAGTTTTCTGTAGCACAAGAACACAACCAATTTTGTGAACAGACCATTCTATTCCAAATTGCTTGATTAAAGATGCATCTGACGACCTTTTGGGTGAATAATATATATATATATATATATATATATATATATATATATATATATATATATATATATATATATATATATATATATATATATATATATATTGATTAATTGAAACGCGAGGTATGAACCTCAGCTGTTTAACCTAAGTATTTTTCTAACACATCTTCAATGTGTATTTCTGCCACTTTGTTACAAAAGCAAGAGAGAAGCCAGTCACAATTTATACTTTTACTTTCATTTTTCCTTGTGTATTTGGGGGTTTCAATAACATTGCTAAGAGCCTTCTATGCAGGCATAAAAAGTGTCTGACGTTATGAAATTCTGATTGCACACGAGGCTTTCTTACCATTGAGCAAAAGTTTGAATGTTGGAGGGACCATTATTCTATTTTTTTTATAGCTGTCTTTTTGGTGAAATGGTTTGGTGTTATACGCACACACACATACTTACATGCATAAATATATATATATATATATATATATATATATATATATATATATATATATATATATATATATATATATATATATATATATATATATATATATATATATATATATATATATATATATATATATATATATATATATATATATATATATATATATATATATATATATATATATATATATATATATATATTCATATATTCGCATCCAGATCAAAGGCAGGAATACAGAAACAAATGGCATAGTAACCATTTATTCCGACGTTCCATGATTCTTAATCACATCATCAGGGAGATCTACGACAATAAAATACAATGTACTAATATAAATTAATTAAAAGAGCTATATTCAAGCCTTTACTTTAAAAACGTAGAAAGCAGGCTAAGAAAATTGATAAAAACAGAACACAAAAAGAGAAAATTCAAAAACAGACAACACACTCAAACACAGACGCACTTAGAAAAAAATAGTAAAAACCAGACAACATACTTAAATACAGACGCACTTAAAAAACACTGGAGGGTAACCTACCATTCCAGAGGGCAAGGACATACTACTATGGGTTTCACAGACAGTGCAAGTGCGATTTTTTGCAATTATTCTGTAACGAACACTCGTATCAGTACGAGATTTTGCTATAGTGTATTACACCCAGTGAGGAAATTATAGGAGTATCACGAATCATTAATTGTTAATTATAAAGACACTCGCCCCTATACCAAAGGGCAAAGTCTCAATCAGCCAGTCCCAAAAACGAACAACCATATACAAAAGCTCTGCCTCCACCCCTCCTTCCCTCTCCTTTCTTCCTCACCTGCCATCCTCCCTTCAAGCTCTCTCTTTTCTCTCTTTTTCTCTCGGAAGGTAGCTTAAGTTTCAACTTATTTTGTATGATTTTTTAAATCTAGCTATCTATCTATCTATCTATCTATCTATCTAATTACAATTTATATTGTTGTAGCTATGTAACGATTCAATCGGTTGATCAGATGACTGATTTCTTTATGCATTGATTTGCTCATTTCTCTCTCGATCTCTCTCTCTTCTCTCTCTCGATTCTCTCTCTCTCTCTATGATAGTGGTTATGTAAATAATTATTAGACTGAGATCTATCTGAATGGTTTTGGAGTAGTTGAGTGATAGACACTATGACTGATAGAAAAATGACTGTTGTACCTGCGTTTGCTTACCTTCTTCGCGAACCTCATTTCTACTCAGGGCATTAGCCATCTACTGGTATTACGAGGGTGAGCCTGAAGAAGTGATGGCCACCTCAGAACATAACTGTCCGTATGGTTGCAGAAATGAGTTTGTCAACCAACTCTGCACAGTTTTTAATAAAGAGAAAGCTGACAATTGCCTTCAGATTCGTTTGAATAGGTAACTTGTTATAGTTACTCTATGAATTACAAATAAATATTGACCCTTTCCACAGGACATTCATCAGAGTTAAAGCCTTGATTATACTGATGCACGTATTTTCAAGTCATGGATGTTTAAATTTTATTTTATATGATACATATCTATATAAATCCTTTCCTTCATATAGGCCTTACCACCGTGTTGCAGCAGCCTTGAGGATGAAAGTGGGGACGGTGCATTCGATTGTGTATCGCAGGACTAGGCCACGGCCCGTCACACCACCAGTGCCTCCAGAAACAGCCTATTTTGACAAAGTTTCTCTGTAGGAGCCATATCGGCACATCCATACAAAGTTTGTTGCCAAGCAGGCTTTTACTCTCGCATCCCTGGCACAGAACCTGAAGGAAGAAAGTATCATCCCTGAAAGTACCTCAAAGATTTCGCTATGGCGCTTACTCCACAAAATGGGAATCGAGTATAAGACCATCAGCGCAAGATGTATGTCAGGAAGGAGTCGATTGACATCATGTGCCAAAGGATACGTTCCTGCGGACCTTCAAAGACACAGGAAGACGGCAGGGGAGGTAGTGTACCTGGATGAAACGTGGTTCACAACCAGAATGAGTCATAACATGGAATGGGTGGATACCACACAGCCAAATATCAGTGCCAATTACAGCCGTCAGGTGCCAATTTGGGGGAACGTTTCGTGGTAGTCGCAGGTGGTACAGGCGATGATTTCATTGAGGGCTCCTTCCTCTGCTTCCCTGCTAAAAATACCAGCGGCGACTACCACGGCGAAATGAATGACGAAATGTTCCTGCGGTGGCTAACAACTCAGCTCCTGCCACTCCTAGAGGAGCCTTCGGTATTAGTGATGGACAATGCTCCATACCATAGTATAATGACTGAAGAATGTCGTTGTCCCACCACTGCTACCAGGAAATCTGACCTCATTGAATGGTTACAGCGCAGAAATATATCCTTCCCGCAGCATGCTACAAGACCTGAACTCTACATATGCCCGTCAAAATAGGTCAGAGCCTGAGTACAAGGTAGATAACACCATTCGGGAATGGGGTCTAGATGTCCGCCTCCCGCCCGCACATATCAGAGCTCAATGCAATCAAGCAGTCGTTGGGGACACTTGAAACGACACGTGCGCTCCTCACTCCTACGTTTCACCTGAGCAGACCTGCAGGCCAGATTGGAGGAAGCAAGGCTCTCTGTCACTGGCGATGTGGCAGGGGGCAGTACGTCGATCACGAGCCTTTGAGGACAGTTATCGTTCAACAGATGACATGCATGACAGTATTGATCCTGTCATTATTAGTCTTGACAGTGACACTGACGATGAAGTTGACTTGCTCTTAGAAAGCGATGAAGACTAAAAAAAAAAAAAAATAAAAAAATAAAAATAAAAAATAAAAAAACCTTCAAAGAAAATTAAATATGAACGATTATATCCTACCCACATTCGAGTCCCGTTATCGATTGATACAAATATTCAATCAAATTCAATTCAGTCCTTACAGAGCGTTATAAGTTTTCATGGGGGCGGGGAGTGGGGGGCGAATATATGTGATATTAGGTGAAATAAAAATTTTGTTTCTCATTTACTATGAATACCTATCATCTACGCTCAGGCCCAATACCGAAATAAGCAATGATATAATGGTGTACAATTGCATATTGTTCAAAGACATTATATATTATGATTTATATATATATAGTATATATATATATATATATATATATATATATATATATATATATATATATATATATATATATATATATATATATATTGCTATTTAGAAAACACTTTAAATTTAAGAAGCATGGGGGCAAAAGGAAAAAAATGGTTAAGCCTCTGTACCAGCTCCCCACATTTGTAGAAACTGATTTGCAGAGAGAGTTGACAGAGAGAGAGAGAGAGAGAGAGAGAGAGAGAGAGAGAGAGAGAGAGCAAATCAGTGTATAAATAGATCAGTTAACTGGAGGGTAACAACCAGTGAATCGTTACATTTATACAACAATGCCAATTATTATTAGATAGATATACAAAATTCGTAAAAAATATGTTTAAATCAAAGCAACTTTCAGAGAGAGGGGGAGAAAGAGAGGAGGAAGGACGTAGTGCAGGTGAGGGAAGAAAGGAGAGGGGAGGAAGAAGAAGGGGGTTGGAGGTGAATAAATGGTAATTAGGCGCAAGCTTTTCTAAGCTGGTGTTCGTTTTCTTGGTTGGCTAATGAGGAGTTTTGCCTTTTGGTATAGGTACAAAAGTCTTTATTATTTACAATAAATGATTCATGATACTCCTATAAATTTCCTCACTGGGTGTAATACACTATAGCAAAATCTCGTACTGATACGAGTGTTCGTTACAGAATAATCGCAAAAAATCGCTCTTGCACTGTTTGTGAAACCCATAGTAGGTATAAAACACACACAACATTTCAGTAAAAGGCAGAGAGTTAAGACAAATCCAAGGGTACAGCGGTTGTTTGACAGTTCAGTGAGGGAACTCGTTGTTTAATATTTAGTGTTTCGAGAATAAGTAGTTTTTGAAGATTGCTTGTATAACCAATAATCTTAAAATCTTCATAGATGATATCTGTTTTGTATTTAATGGTATGGCTGCGTATATTAGAGGATTCTGGATTAGTTATTCGGCACCCGGTTCTATAGCTTATCCCCCTGTGGGAATCGGCCCTCACCTTGAGAAGCCACCTGGTGGATCCAATACATTTTCCTAAATTACATTTAGGATAATTGTATTCATTGACAACACCGGACGATATCAAAGGCGGTAGCCGATCCTTAAATCTGAAAAGAGAGCTGATACATTTTGGGCTCTTAGGTATTAGTTTAAGATCGATGGCCCCAATATATTTTTGGACGATTTTCATGAAATCCCTCCGAAAGCTGTCTTCATATAAGAAAGGAAAAGTTGCATATAATAGGAGTTTAGGCACATTACAACACTTTGGCTTATTGGAGAATTTTTTATTGAGAAGTTTTTTGAGAATCCTGTGAAAAACATGACTAGGGAAACAATTATTGATGAAGTATTGCTGTAAGAAGACGATTTCTTGGTGAAAGAGGACCCAGTCCGATGTTAGAGATAAAGCACGATATATTAAGGTGTAAATAGAGTTAAGTTTAAAACTGATAAAACAAAAGCTATATAAATTGGACCCCAGACCAGTAAAAGTTTTCTTTCTGAATACAGAGGTATTAAACTTATCATTATGTTTAGTTAAGAGTATGTCTAAAATGGCTGGCTTGGAGTCGTACTCTTTTTTCTATGGTAAAAGTGATGGTATGATGATAGCAGTTAGAAAATTCTAAGAAGAGTTCAGCATCGTGGTCTTGTTTAAATAAAATAAAGTGTCATCAACATATCTGGCATAGAATAGGTGACGGTAGGCCAGGGGCCACTCAGCGAGTGTATTCCTGCCCTTGATCTGGATGCGAATGTGATGTGCGCTGTGTTTTCTATTTGCTCCATGGTTATATATATATATATATATATATATATATATATATATATATATATATATATATATATATATATATATATATATATATATATATATATATATATATATATAATTTATATATATATAATACACACACACACACACACACACATATATACATATATATATATATATATATATATATATATATATATATATATATATATATATATATATTGCAAATAAAACGAGAAAAACAAAGTAGAAAAAATTGTGGAGGGTCAGGCAAGGATAGAAAATAAGAAGAGCTTTCAATTCGATCAGCTCTCTCTTTGTTTATACTTGGCTGCAGCTACAACTGTTTTGTTTTCTTTTATAGTTTTATAGATTTTAAAATACTAGGTTATATGTTATATATATTATAATATAATAGGTTAGGGATGTATATATATATATATATATATATATATATATATATATATATATGTAGAGATCTACTGGTCACTTTTTACTAGATACATATGTAATTGTAATAGCCATAATGCCTCTTACCTTTCTCGAATTCCTCGCGCTTTTTGGATACGCTTGTCACTACAAAGCCTTAAGATCCAAGTACAAGAAATATGAAGAAATTCTGATGTGCAGTAGCAGGAAACGAACCCGGGTCCGCTAATCATAACGATGTGCTACTATCAACCTGGCCACGAGCTGTTAAAGTCCACCTCTTACATACATATACCTGTCGTTTTCAGATATATATATATATATATATATATATATATATATATATATATATATATATATATATATATATATATATATATATATATATATATATATATATATTAAAGCTGGAATAGATGTATATATATATCACCATCGTAGTCAAGTATATATATATATATATATAATATATATATATGTGTGTGTGTGTGTGTGTGTGTGTGTGTACACACATATATATGCACATGTAACATCTCTAACCTTTTATTTTAGAATCTATATATATAGCAGTTGTAGCTGCAGCCGAGTATAAACAAGGAGAGAGGTGCTGTAGCTGATCGAATTGAAAGCTCTTCTTATTTTTCTATCCTTGCCTGACTAATCCACACTTTTTCTTCTTTGTTTTTCATTTTATAATTCCTTCTTCGAGATGGGTGGGCAAAGCCAACCTCTCACAGTGATAAGAATGCAATGGGAAAACTGGAGTCTCCAGATTAAAAACCGCTGTCACCTGTGAATTTTCAATGCCCAGATTCACCGTCTCCATTACCTCTGCCACCGATGACCTGAGGTCGCAACAAGTGAAATGAAGCCCTGCCCATAGGGTATCTTACGGGTTGTTTATAATGACCCAACAATGAAATGCATGAACCCTCAGATGGTTTGCTCAACTTAAATTTGAAATTCTACCAGTGAGAGTCTGTTCTTCTCAGAGTAACCTTGCATAGACCCAGACAGTTCAAACTTGCAAAGGAGTTTTTCTTCGTTGACGAAGAAAAACGAAAAGAAGCCGCAAGACGACCGGATCGAGAAATCCAACAGGTAACCCACTCTGATGATTTGCAGAGTGTCCCCAGCATTGCATAGATTCGAAGATGATGTGAGACGCACCGGCCATACTCCTATATGGTTACGCAGTGCCCTGAGGAAATACTGAACACTCACGAGCCAAAGTTAAGTTCCCGTACTGATAATGGTAGGGGCCAAGGCGAAGAAAAGAAGGTTAAAGAGGGAGAGAGAGAAGAGAGTTTGTTGGTCCCGCAAGTGGGAAGTAAGATAGAATATCAATTAACTTACTCTTAAATGTAAAAGAAGTTACTTTTGTTCTACGAAAAACATTCAGAGAATCCTTTTAAGTGCGGAAGTAGTTCACTGTTATTAAAAGTGCTTTCATTAACTGATCTTTCATTTTGTGATGACCGAGTGCAATATGCTCATTGCTGTTTAGTATGATTATATTTGAGATTGATTAGGAGACTTGATAAGCGCTTGTGAGAGAGGTATTTGTGTGGAGTTCATTGCTTCTAAAATTGCAGATTATCTGTCTTCTTGAAACCATTAAAACTGGTCTTTTGTCATAATAGACCCATGGGTCTGTTCTAGATACTGATCCGTAAAATTTTTGGATAATTTTTCTTTGTACCAACATAACGCTGTAACTAAATGTCGGTAAAACGTATTTATGTGTAATATCAAATATTAAAGTGCCAAGGTTAGGAATTATCTTTGTGTTTGTGAATTAGAATAAACGATATATTCTTATGTATTGCTGAGATTAAGGGATGTGTTTGACGGAACTGACTGCAAGCATGAACTAACATTTTGATTTCTGGACACGCATGATGAGTATGACTACGAATTAAAGCTCCAGCTGTGAAATCAATTGTTGTATCAAAACTAATTCATAGTTCATGGCTGCATTGAAGCTGACTTATAAAGAGAGTAAAAGTAACACAGTAAACACTTCAATGAAAGTTTCTTTCATCGGATAAATCATGCAAGTAAAATTGCCTGTGTTAGGATAACTCTTTGATGCTTCCTTCCGTATCTAACATGAAATTACGCCTCGTTTTTGGACACATTACTTAAGTGAAGTGTATTTGGATTATTGTCATTTTTTTGCGAAAATGTAATTAGTTTAGTAAGTCAAAATGAAGCCTCATTCTCCTTGTTATTGAAGTTAGGTCCGTTCCCACTGGAGACTTGAATAACTTGAGCTTAGTGATTCTATAGGAAACTGATGTAATTTTAATGCAGTCATTGTCTATATGTTTGTGCGCTGAGTTGATTTTAAGAATTAATTTTTTTTCTGTTGTGGTTAATTACTGAACTACTGTGTGTAACTTTTAATTTTATCGCAAGTTAATAATTTTGTAATTGTATGTCTTAGATTCATCTTCATTCTTTTTTCATTTTCATTTTGTTGTATATATCTTTTTATTACTTGTTATTTGTAAGAAAATCATGTATCAGTGTTATTATTTTGTCCAAATAAAAGTGTGAAGTGTGTGAGCCCTATGATGTCATTAAAAGTCCTTGGTTTGTCCAGAAGTGTTAAGTAGCTCAGTGAATACTAAATTTCTTAAAAGGAAGACAGTAGAAAAGCAAATTTATTGCGGTTATGACACCCCTCATCTCTGAGTGTGATTGACTGTAATCTAGAGTCTGAGAGGTAAGAAAATTCCATCTTCAAAGAAGAGAGAGAGAGAGGAGAGAGAGAGAGAGAGAGAGAGAGAGAGAGTTAATGATTTAAAGTTGCTGTGATCTGACTAACACCGTAGAGTCCATAGCAAGCATATACTATGGTTCTTTGAATTTTCTGATTTCAACTGACACAAGTGTTATGAGGAGATGCAGCCCTGAACACCCGCAAGGAGCCCAGGTGTGCAGATGAGATAAGAATTCTCGGTCTAGATATTCAGCACCAGCTCGAGTAGTGAACCAGACCAAAATCACGTAACAATGTATACATATATATATATACATATATATGTATGTACATATATACACACATATATATATATATATATATATATATATATATATATATATATATATATATATATATATATAGTATATATATATATATATATATATATATATATATATATATATATATATTATATATATATATACACACACACATATGAATGTCTTTTAATGTGATGCAATAGTATAATATAAAGATAAAAAGGCCTGCAATCACTGTTTGGACGTTGCAGCCATGTATTTCGAGCGCTTCCTTCTGTGCCCCTGTTCACTGGTTAAATATGGCCAGATGATATGATACAAGAGTCTATATACAAAGTATATGTAGATGTGTCAGTAAGTCTTCATTGGGGTGCAGGTGGCCGTTGACCCAGGAAGGATGGAAATTAAGGTATTCCCTTGTGATTTTTGGTTTCATTAACTCCCGTCTGGCAATGCATCTAGTGGTCGTATTTTCTGAAACACCTGCTTAAGAAGAGGCCTGAGGATTAACTTGTAGATGTCATCCGATTTCCAAAGCCTCCTGACAGGTTCATATTGCTGGTTTGATTGATGATAGCAGATTTCAGCATCTTCCTTTTGTACGGACGACTACTTTGAAAACCAGCTGTCCCACTCAAGTTTATGGTATGGTCTTTATCCCTAATATGTAGGAAAATCCCCGGATTCTATAAAGCATATCGCACTGATCTTTTGTGCTCTCTTATTCTTTGCGAGATGGACCTACCCATCTCCCCCATGTAAATCTCATTACAATTGCTGCACAGAATCTTGTAAACTCCGGCTTCTTCCCCTTTTTTATTTAAGTATATATTATTGAGCGAGCTCCCGATGGATTTGGGATAATGGGCAAATAAAAGGATTATTAGACTTGAGATGTTCTGTAGCTTTTTGGATGTTTTCATCGTACAGAAGCTTTATTCTGTCGTTAAAAGCTATTTGTCTGTTGTGAGTTGGACCTCTGCAGTGTGTTTTATTCACTTTGTTAATAGCCTTCTCGATAATGTGTGGTGGATAGAGCAGTTGCGTTAGGTGTTGGCAGATCGTGTTGAATTCTTTATCTAGGTATCCATTTGAAAATATTTTAAGTCCCCTAAGGAATAGGTTGCACCCTACCATGATCTTTACGGAGACATCGTAGTAATGAATATAAGAAACAGCGAAAATGGGTTTCCTACACACTGTGAAAGCATATCTGTTCTGTTCTCTTATGATCAGTACATCTAGGAACTGCAATTTTCTGTCCTTTCCCCATTCTGTTTTGAATTTTATGGTCGGAACTAGCGCATTTAGTCTATTAAAAAATTCATTGAAGTCTCCCTAGCTATTGTCCCAGAAAGCAAAAACATCACTACGTATCTTAGCCAGATCATATTGCAGGGTTTGATAGGTGACAAAATTTCTGTTTCGAAATATTCCATGTACAGGTTTGCTAGAAGGTGGTGGGAGGGGGGGGATAGGGGACTGCCCAAACTGCAGCCAAATTTTTGTTATGGCCTCCCAAAAACACATAAAGACGGAATTCCTTTACACTCCATAATAAATTATCTATACAGGGGCTCTTTCATGTATAAATTATCAAAATGGCTTGCAGACCTGTTATCACCCTTTCTAGGAACCTTCTCGTCCTCCCACGTCAAACATGCAGAGGATTTTATAAAAAAAATTAAGTTTAAATACCCCCTCAAATAACATCAAACTGCTTAGCCTAGACGTCGAGTCATTATTTACCAAAGTCCCGATTGTCGACGTGTTGTCTATTTTAAAGAGGAAGTTACAACCATATGAAGACCATTTTCCTCTTGGCATAGATAAAACTCTAAGACTAATAAATCTCTGTGTAACTAACAATGTTTTCTTTCAATGGTAATTTTTACAAACAAAAATTTGGCTGTAGCATGGGCAGTCCCCTATCCCCCCTTCTAACAAACCTGTACATGAAATATATCGAAACAGAAATTTTGTCGCCTATCAAACCCCGCAGGATGATCTGGCTTAGATATGTAGATGATATTTTTACTTTTTGGGACAATAACTGAGGAGACTTCAATGAATTTTTTAATAGACTAAATGTGTTAATTCCGACCATAAAATTCAAACAGAATGGGAAAAGGACGGAAAATTGCAGTTCCTAGACGTACTAATCGTTAGAGAACAGAACAGATATGCTTTCACAGTATGCAGGAAACCCATTTTCGCTACCACGATGCCTCCGTAAAGATCATGGTAGGGTGCAACCTACAGTATTCCTCAGGGGACTTAGAATATGTTCAAAGGGACACCCAGATAAAGAATTCAACACGATCTGCCAACACCTAATGCAACTGCTCTATCCACCACACATTGTCGAGAAGGCTATTAACAAAGCGAATAAAACATACTACAGAGGTCCAACTCACAACAGACAAATAGCTTTTAACGACAGAATAAAGCTTCTGTACGATGAAAACATCCAAAAAGCTACAGAACATCTCAGGGCTAATAATCCTTTTATTTTCCATTATCTCAAATCCATTGGGAGCTCGCTCATTAATGTAATACTTAAAAAAAAAAAAAGGGGGGGGAAGAAGCAGGCGTTTACAAGATTCCGTGCAGCAATTGCAATGAGATTTACGTCGGGTAGATGGGCAGGTCCATCTCGCAAAGAATAACAGAACACAAAAAATCAGTGCAATATGCTTCAGAGAGTTAGGGGATTTTCCTACATATTAGGTACAGAGACCATACCATAAACTGGAGTGGGACAGCTGGTTTTTAAAAGTAGTTGTCTGTACAAAAGAAAAGATGCTGGAATCTGCTATCATCAATCAAACCAGCAATATGAACCTGTCAGGAGGCTTTGGAAATCGGATGACATCTACAAGTTAATCCTCAGGCCTCTTCTTAAGCAGGTGTTTCAGAAAATACGACCACTAGATGCATTGCCAGACGGGAGTTAATGAAGCCAAAAATCACAAAGGAATACCTTAATTTCCATCCTTCCTGGGTCAACGGCCACCTGCATACCAATGGAGACTTACTGCCACATCTACATATGCTTTGTATATATGTTTTGTATTGTATCATCTGCCCATATTTTACCAGAAAAAGGTGCACAGAAAGAAATGAAATATATGGTTGCAAAGTTCAAACAGTGTTTTATGGGCCTTCTTATCTTCATATATATATATATATATATATATATATATATATATATATATATATATATATATATATATATATATATGACTATTTTATTACGGTGATGTGATAAAAATATATATATATATAAATATATGCGACAAACGCTATATATATATATATAGCATATATATATATATATATATATATATATATATATATATATATATATATATATATATATATATATATATATATATATATATGATATATATATATATATATTTATATATATATATATATATATATATATATATATATATATATATATATATATATATATATATTATATATCCACTATAGTCCTATAGTATATATATACAGTATATATATGGTTCGAGTATATGGGATATGATATATATATATATCATATATAAAAATATATATATATATATATATATATGAAAATATATTATTTACAACATATATATAGCGATATATATATATATATATATATATATATATATTTATATATTACTGATATATATATGAATGACTTTTTATCGGTGATGTGATAAAAAGTCATAATATGGCTGCGTCGACAAACACACTACCCGGTTAGCATGGCAGAGGTGGTGGATATTGTCTCTATTACAAACACCTGAGTTCGGCGGGCAATTTGTATGGGGAGACGATATCCACTTACACCTCACTTGCTGGCCGCGTGGGTTAAGCGTCCACTGTAGTCCTGAGTTCTTGTCCTTTGCTGGTTCGAGCCCACGGGACGACAAACTTAATATTAACTAAAAATTCCCCTTCGGTAACATATATGAAAATATATTATTTCCGAGGTTAGAGCGAATTGGATATTAAAGGACGTTTGTAGCTTACTGATTGTTTATGAATCACGGTGATGTGATAAAAAGTCATAATATATATATATGCGACAATATATACACGGTTAGCTTGGTGTTTGTATTAGAGACGATATCCACCCATCGGGTGGATATCGTCTCTATATAAATATAGTTCGACGGGCGATTTGTATATGGGAAACGATATCCACTTATATCACTTGCTGGCCGCGTGGGTTTAGCGTCCACTGTAGTCCTGAGTTCTTGTCCTTCGCTGGTTCGAGCCCACGGGACGACGAACTTATTATCAACTAAAAATTCCCCTTCGGTAACATGTATGAAAATATATTATTTCCGAGGTAGATATTGGATATAAAGGACGTTTGTAGCTTACTGATATATATATATATATATATATATATATATATATATATATATATATATATATATATATATATATATATATATATATATATATATATATATATATATATATATATATATATATATATATATATATATATATATATATATATATAAATATGAAAAGCCTATAGGTAACAAGTATGTTATGAATTACAATACACAGTGACTGTTGAATTATAGCAAGTGGGAAGGAAAACTCTCCCAAAGTCTTGGTGAGAATATTTAGCTACCACCTGATGCATTTCCTCATTAGGTAAAATGGTGGTGTCAGGATTCTCAAGACGTGGGATCAGGTGGCGTGACTTCGTATGTGCGTTCGCCAAAGTGTCCAGGTTCCGGTGGGGAATGTGCGCTTTTGCGTTTCTTTTGGGCGGAGTCCCAAGGTGTTAAGGGATTAGATATGGGAAATTTATGGTATGATACATATTTTATGAGTAACATGGGAGGAATTCCCATATCTTTGTTTTTATGCTTTTAGGAATTAATGAGGAATTCATTTGACTTCTTCAGATGTTTTGCTGAGAAAGATGTTGAAGATGTACTCATTGGAAATATTCTGGACTTTGACTTATTTTCACCTTTGCAAGTTACGGTGTAAGACTATAATGTGAATGGTCTTTTGGGAACTTTAATATTACATTTTAATCCATTTCTTATTTCTTGCAATCTAGTTATGTTAGATTTTGTCAAATAAATTATTTTTGGTAAAGCTTGTTTTGTTGTAGACCTGAGAGAGAGAGAGAGAGAGAGAGAGAGAGAGAGAGAGAGAGAGAGAGAGAGAGAGAGAGAGAAGGTATTGAGATGTGCTACCAGCAGCTGTGGTACGGCTGCTACCAAGGCTACGAATAGATGGGACGTCTTGACTTTGTAGTAACAGGTAAGCAGTGAAATTACCTCTCAACTGGGCTACAGTAATTTGGTGGCAGCTCATTAGGGACCTCTGAAAGCCTCTGAGAGAGACGGGTGACGTGGAAATTAGGTTATGTAGGACGCAAGAAGGCGTGTTCCAGTAATCTGGGAAGAGTTAGGATGGTAGCACTGGTTGCTGACTAAGGTATTTTCAATACCCTTGGGGGAGACACAACAACGCACGACCGGTTACTAGTGGCCTTGTGTTTTAAGTGTGTGACTTTATGGGTCAAAAGATGAATGTGTATTTCCTCTACTTCAGATTGGGAATTGGTTTCTAGGTACTTTTGGAGTGCAGGTTATTGAAGACAGAGAGGGTTTATTACATAAGTGTTCTATTTGCGTTGGTTGTAGTGAGGAATTAGAGGGGAACAAACCAGTTCAAGGGCGATCGAGTGTTTTTTTTTTTTTTGATTCGCGTGCATGTTAGGTCAGAGGTTTGGTGATTACACTTGGTAAAATAGTGTATAGGTACGCTCCAAAGAGACTTATATTGTGAGGAAATTAATATTGTTAACAGATAGGGTGTGTCTTTTTAGCTGATATATGTGTTCTCCTTGATGATGGAAGAAGTTTTTTTTTTTGTGCAGTCGAAGCGACCAAGCACTGTTATTAAGTTAGGGGAGGTGATGTTTGGTGACATCATTGAGAGCGAGTTGATGCAGTTATCCCACTGCTGTCCTGTTCTCTGCGAGCCCGTTATCTTTGTGTGGGTGGACTAAAGTATTTCTGCCTCATCGTTCGCAGTTGGCATTTAGAATTTTTTTTATGGTTCGCATCTGTGGTTAGGGATACTTCATTGTTCGCATTTGCAGTTTAGAATTTAATTTAATGGTTCGCATTTGCATTAGTGTTGGGAGTCTGTGGAATTTTTAACTGCTTTTTTTGCTTTTTTTCTTTTTCTCTCTTTTTGTCCTTTCTCTTTTTTCTCTTTCTACCTTTGGAGTTATATGAAGCTTTGCTCTGGTCAATTTCTTGGAACTTGGAGTGTTATCCATTCCGATAATATTGGCAGAGGCTAATGAAGATGAGGATAAAGTAACAATGTTGCACAAATTTACATCCATAAACGCCGGGGTTCACCCATTTCCTGGGCTGGTTGATGGCGTTCTTCCGGTTCCCCCTCGAAATTTTTATAGAGGGGGTGACGAATTTTTTAGTTGCCAAGAAAATAATGGATGGGGTAGAAGCTTTCAATGAAACAAAAGGCTTCCCTATTTTAGATAAAGGGGATATCGGGCAACACTGCCGGAGTCATCACTTTTTGAAGTGTAGAACCTGGAATGATCTTAGGGATTTTTTGAGAGCATCATACGGAACAGCTGGAGTTGGCGATGTAGTTCGAGATCATAGGTCTCTTTTCAAGGTCCATAAAGGCTGAGATTTGCTGGTCATGTTTATTGCCAGATGTTTTGATGCTAAGAGGGATTTTTTGAAGAAGTTGAGAAATTCTGGTTGGGTAAATGGAGGATCAATTACGATAGAGAATCTTCAGAAATTATTGCAATATGCCTGGTACCTGAATGATGTCCCTGATGTTATTGTAAAGAATTTTGTCAAGGAAATAGAAGGGGGGTTCGGATGAGAATTTACTGTTCTCTCAGGTTCGTAAACAATTGATGAAATGTCCTACTGTAGCTAGCTCCTTTATAGATGGGATGCCGAAATCTTCAGGGGCTATTCCGAAGCATCATACGCAGAGTAATTCTGAATCCACAGTTATGAGGTTATGTGCCAAGACAGAGGATGATAAGACTTGTGCGGGTTCAGGATCCCAAGGGCGTTGTTATAATTGTAATAGGCAGGGTCATACTAAGAAGTTTTCTAGGGTGAAATATTGTGGCGCTTGCAAGTCTGCATATCATGGTTGGAGATTTTGCCAGCTTCTTAAACAGAATGAGTCTTGAAGCACACCTCAGAGCGCTGGTCTGGCAGGTAGGAGAACTCCTCAAGGGAGTTTTTTAGGAGCCAGTCTAGG
Organism: Macrobrachium rosenbergii; assembly: GCF_040412425.1. Taxonomy (NCBI): domain Eukaryota; kingdom Metazoa; phylum Arthropoda; class Malacostraca; order Decapoda; family Palaemonidae; genus Macrobrachium; species Macrobrachium rosenbergii. The sequence goes on along the minus strand of NC_089754.1, from coordinate 6,667,503 downwards.
GGCCAGCAAAATTTTTGGTGAACAGAGCAGCAAAAAGGGAAGAGATAAATGGGGTTATTTCTTGTGATATACGACTTCTGGGGGAACCCTCAGAGGTGAAGCCAGTGGTAAAAGGGTCTGTGTATGGGGTGGGTGTGAGTATTTTTACAGATACAGGCGCCTCTATTAATTTGATGAATTATGAGTTGTTCCCATTGATGTTTGCTGGTCGTTCTTTGAGACCTGTTAAAAGAAGACAGAACCATTTTTGGTTAAATGAGGGGCTGGTTTTGGGAATACTTTGTTACTGGGTCATCCAGCGTGTAGAACTTTTACAAAACCATTTTTGTATAGGGGTATGCAGTATAACTACTTTGTGTACCTGGGTGTGTTTTGTGCCTTACGAGGGGTGGATGTGAGTGAATTGGATGATGGTAATGGATCGGGTGTACATGAGAATTTGCGGATGGATTCTGAACATGTTTCGGTGGGTAGGAAGTGTTATGAGGGGGTTTTGTCGGATGTATGGTTGCTATGGTAAGATTTCGAACGAAAGGAGTGCATAAGTCCAGACAGGTGTGTGTGGATGAGTGAAGCGAAAAGCTGAAGGGGGTAATGTGTACGGGTTCTACAAATAATGTATCGAGTTTAGGGGATACTTGGGTGGAATTGCTAAACTGTAATGATTCAGCTCGGAATTGTCAGAAGGGTACTTATGCGGTCAATTTTGTTGACTGGGTTGGTGAAGATAATTTAGTTGCTATTGTTGGGGTGGGGCGTTGTGTAGATTTTCAGAAGCGGGTTTACAGGCTAGGAAGCAGGTTTTTAAGGATCATTTAGCCAATTCTGAATTTAAAGAATATGTTGAGGGCATGGAAGATGTTCTGACTGAGTTTGTGGAAATAGTCGCACTTAAAGGGGATAAGTTAGAGTTAACAAATGTGTTAGAACACAAGGTTTATTTAGAGCAGTGGTTCTTAAACTTTTTTGCTTTGCGCCCCCCTCTGCATTATGTATAGATCCCACGCCCCCTTACCCCTGAAACTTTTGCCAACTATAATCTATAAACAATATGTTCTCTATTTGTATGCTATTATACTTATCATAACAATAAAAGGCAATTCATAAACAAGATTTGAAATTAAAATTTACTTATATTTTTAATTTTTATCATGTTTTGAGATAATAATTAGAAAATATATGGAAGCAGTGATAACGTTTTTGGCAATTTTGTAATTAACATCACAAATTAAAAAATAATAGGCACCATCTGGCAACTCTGCTTGCGCCCCCCTTGGAAGCTTCTGGCGCCCCCCTAGGGGCGCGCCCCAGTTTAAGAATCACTGATTTAGAGGATAAGACTAAGCCTATTTTTGTCCTTCTATGTAGGATTCCTTTTAAGATTAGAGAAAAGGTAGTTCAAGTGGTTAATAAGTGGGAGGAGGAAGGCATTGTTAGGCCCAGTTCTTTAATTTCCGTTGTTAGCAGTGCCTAAGAAGGATGGTTCAGTCCGAGTTTGTGTGGACTTTAGGAGTTGAAAAAGAAAACCATTCCTGATCGTTACCCTGTGGCATGTTTGCCAGATTTATTTGTTGAGATTGGCGGCAAGAATATGTATTCTTCAATTGATCTGATGCAAGAGTACTTGCAAGTACCGCTTAGTGAGGAGAGTTGAGAGTACACAGTTTTCTCTTTGTCATGCACATGTCGTTTGGTTTATCAGGTAATCCTATGACATTTACTAGGCTAATGAATACAGTTTTGCATGGCTTGTTGGGGAAATGTATATTCCTCCACATGTATTAAATAATTTTGCTATTTCATTTAATTACTTGTCCACAATGTCCAGTATTAATTGTTAACTGTCAATATAATGCATTTGAATTAAACACGTAATGCTGAGATCCATAACTACATCTCTTCACAGCGATAGTGTTAATTCGGAGAGCTCTCATTGCTTGACTTTGGTCAAATCAGGGAGAGGAGAGGATTACAATAACCATGAGATGACAGCTTTTTCGGAATTATAATTATAATTGGGCAATTGGTGGCTTCTTCGTCAGTGTTTCTCTTACTTCCCGTTTCAACAAATTTGCAGTACATACACATATATATTGTCTGTAAAAATCAAGACTGGTGCAAGGGTGATCGGGGAAAAATTCAAATTTCTACCAGAAGGCTGAACTCTCTTACAAACATAAGGTACAAAAAGATGTCCCCAAAAGAAAGTTCATATTCCCTGGAAGTGATTTACTAATTTATATAAAGTGTATGGAATGAAAGGACAGGTGAATCACTGAACAGTAAACCTTACACGTGTCCTATAAGAATAAAAAAAAATTGCTTAGAGAACTTCCATTGTTACCAATCTTGGTTGACAGCCGCACCCCTCCTCTCTCCGCCGGAGAAAGATTCCCAAAACGGAAGTCTGAAGTATTGTGTACTGAACTATCATATACTGATTCAGTTCTTATGGGTGGTAACTGCCTGCCCTATACTTTATCAAAATAAATAACACGAAATGAGAACCCCGATAAGATAATTATAGACATTGGGGTCTCAATTCGAAATCGATTCAGGTAAGCAAGAGATTGAGAAACTCGTATTTGGTCGCTATGCTGTGTGATAATAAATATAGACCTTTTTTTCAGCAGCTTCCCAGCTCAATACACCGATGCCTTCTACAAAGATTTTAACGGACTCTTTGTGTGTAATTGTCTCAATGAATATAGAAGGCTTGGAATCTGTAGCGCTTTCATATCATGTGGATGAACACGTATGCTCTGGTATATAACATCTTCATACTCGTATAATGAAGGTCAAAGTTAATCTTCCTGACATTATATACTAAGGGTAACAAAAATAATGTCGTTTGAAAATGAACTTTAAAAGAATACAGTTTACGTGTTTATCATTATTTGAAAAATTGTGAGGAGTGTTCTAAACTTGAAAGGGAGTAATATGAATCTAGAGGCAGTGCAGTGAACCTGGTTAAGGGGGTGAAGTGAACCAAGGTTTACTTCACTCTGGAGTCATTCAACTTAGTTTCAAGTCTTTCCAGAGTAGTTTAGAATGTGAGTTGTATTATCTCATTGTTATGTGACAGTCTCATAGAACTATGTTCAGAAAGAGTTAGTTGGTTTAATTCGAATCCATTCATATCTTTGTAAGAAGGATTAATAATTGTCTTTCAAATGTTTTTAATAATAATAATAATAATAATAATAATAATAATAATAATAATAATAATAATAATAATATTCTTTATTTCTGCTCAGGGCCATATACAAGGAATATACAAAGCAGAGTCATTACAACATGCAGTATACATACACAATCTAGATACACGAGATAAAATGACAAAAATGATAATTGGCAATATCCACATAGTTGCTAAAGTAGTAGTAAAAATAGTAATGATATTAATGGTAGTGACAGTACTAATATTGAGAATAATAGTAAAACTATTAAAAATAATAATTAAAAACAGATCGCATACAAATTGATTTCCAGCCAGCGACCTTAGGTGGTTACAGAAGTCAGGTCCAGATGGCTAAATACGAAAAGTGAAAAGAGCAAATCTCAGTAATAATAATAATAATAATAATAATAATAATAATAATAATAATAATAATAATAATAATAATAATAACAGATTCTGCAGATGACACTTTAATAAATTGCAAAAATAGTGAATAAGAATACTAAGCATTTATGGAACAGAGGCCTCATTATCCCATCTTTCCCAAATTTTAGATCTTCTCGCCCCGCTGCTAAGATGCATAGTATACGCAAATTGCTGCTGTTTCTCAGTTAGGTGATTTTGAGATCATCCACTGGGTAGAAGTGTGGTGGCCGGGTGTGTTCAAGTATTGGGGAGGCGTCTCAATGTCTTTGCATAATGTGTACAGTGGTGATACGTCTCACGGGCTCTCGGGTATAGTTCATCCAAAGGGAACACCCATATATATATGCTGTAGCAGTACGAGTTGAAGAGCAGCAGTTTTGTCGACAAAATCTTCTGCAGGGATTTTGCCTGCAAAACCTTCCATCTAGTCAGGTTTAGAGACCAGTAGGAATAGCAGACGAGAGTGACGACTTATGTGATGGTTCTGATTCGAAATGATATTATTGTTTCCTTTCTTACATGTCTTTTATTATTATTGAGAAATACACTATACGTTGCACGTTTAATAAATTAGAGTTGTGAAACTAAGAAATTTGAAATTGAGATATCTAAAGAGGACGCCCCTTGGTGAAGCCAAGCAACATGTCGTTAGCTTTCTCATCTTTTAAACTTCGCTAGGCTAGACATATGGTCCCGTGTGTCGTAGATCGGCTGTGAAGCCTTAGGTAGTTATAGTGTTTTTTGATCAAATTTAATTGATGCCCATCTTAGCCTTGAACTGAATTGCCACCTGTAATGAAGCAATCCAACATTAGTGAATCCGGTGGGTAAAATGTAGGCTTAATTAAATTATGATTTCAGAGATTTTGTAGCAACTTAATGTAACTTTTGCACTTTGACTTCAGCCCCCACGTGTTCCAGAATTCATCTTTTGTTCTTTGTTTAATTTGTCTGCTAGCAAACTTAACGTAAGTTATCGGTAGCCAAAGCCTACATTACTTCTTTGTAAACCCAGCTATACCTTGAATTAGCATAAAGTCATTGTAAATTTGTCTATATTTTTTCATGTTAACATAATATTATATAGCTTGGGTATATTTTTTGTTTTATAGATTATTTTTGTAAGTAAAATCAGAAAACCCACTCACGTTCAGTGTTGCCGCCACTTTATTTGTGGTTCGGAGCCATTTTCTATTGACTGAGTATCCCTGGCCAGAATAGCGTGAATCAGTGTGTGCTGAGCTATTGGCGGGCAAAAATTCTCGACCATAGTTTCGTGTCTCGGTGACAGAAGGCAAACCTCCTTGCAATCTTGTTGCCAGTTGCACATAGTTTACGACACCTCTGTTCTATGTCTGCTGTATCTTTTAGGTCATGCGTGATAACATGGCCAAAATATGTAAATTCATGCACGAATTCCAGACGATGATTTCCGAGGAAAATTTGTGCTTCTACAATATGCTTTAGCACTCTCGGGAGCAGCGACATGCACTGGGTCTTGGTTTCGTTGTGAAGTATATCAAATTCCTCTTCATATATCCAGCAAGTGTCAATTAGTCGCTGGAGACCTTGCACTAATGGGGAAATCAGAACCATATTGTTGGTGTAAGAGAGGTCGTTTATTGTTGTTTCGTTGATTGGGCATCCGATTGGAAGTTAGTTCAGTTTGACACTCAGGGCATCTGTGTACGTATTAATTAGTTATGGAGAGAGAATTCCCATTTAGGGAGCCGGAGTTGTACGACAATACGTTACCCCGTTTAGCACAGAATTGCTGCGTGGAGAACCATCAATATAAAATACCAGTTAAATAAAGAGGTGCGCTTATTTTGTGCAGCTTCAGGAAGAGCTTCGGGTAGTTTACTCTGTCAAATGCTTTTCTCACATCTACAAAACACAGGAATACAGGCGAGGCTGATGATTCTTTCAGGATGTAGATGCAGGTGTCGGCTGAATGGTTTGCTGTAAATATGAACTGGTTGTCAGTAGTGTGCAGAAAGGGGAGAAGTCTCAGTAGAAGAACCGACTCAAGTATCTGCGACGCAGTTTTAGTAATTGCAATCGGGCAATTGCCAGGGTCAGCTGCATCCTTTAGCTTGTTTTTGATCAATGGTGTTAAGTGAACTAGAGTAGGGAGACTGGGAGAAACTGGTGAGTTATGCATGCATTGAATAGTGCAGCTAGCAAGATGTAGATTATCGGTGGCAGAATTTGAAAGCTTCTGGAGGAAGACCATCACAACCGGGCGATTTATTATTGGGTAAGTTGTTTATACCAATATTGATGTTACCTGTCGTAATGCGACCGGTGAAATGAAATTGAATGTTATCAGTAAGGAGGGTATCTACTTCTCTTCAGGAGTCTTGATAGTTTATAAAATTCAGATAGCGCTGAAATGATCCTCCCCACATTCTTGCCATAGCTTCGTCGCCGATGTATTCTCTGTGATAGCTTCTTAGCTTTGGGATTTAGGGATTGAATGTCATTCCAGAGACGAGGGTAATCGCCCGATTCAAATTTTCCAGACATTGCAGTCAGTCTGCAGTGCTCAAGAGCAAGATTGAACTGTGCTCTCGTCTGTCGCATTAGCAATGCAAAGTGTCCTTCCCTCAGGCTACTATTTTGCATCCACAGTAAAAACATTTCTCGTTAGTGTGTATGCAGATCTTGAACCAAGTTATTCTAGCCAGGTATGTTACAAGCATTGCCTTAACGAAATCTATAGGTATCCCTGCCGGAGGCAAGCATAGCGGGTATTTTAATGGAATAGAATTCTTTAAGATCTCACCTGTGGTGGTCATTTCTACATTTTGGGTTAGTGCAAAGTAAGGTGTCTGTTGGTGAACTACTGACCGTAACCTATTTTCCGTGATCACCACAAAGGATCTTATTTTCGGCAGGTTTTTAAATTTCAAGTTCATAGCAGCAGGTAGGCAACCAGTTAGGGTTTCACGGTAGGGGTTGATGGGGTATTGAATGACAGCTGTAAGAGGATGTGATCGTAGTCTGTTGCGAGATTGTAGGTTACAATTGATTCCTGAAGGTGCAGAGACGTGATGCAGTGGTTCAGCCAGGAGGTTGTAATTGTGTATGTTCTATTTTATAAATAGGTCTAGGAAGAGTGGGGGAGTAGGATTTTCACGAAATCATATTGATAATTTAGTTTTAAATATCTAACCGAAAGAGACTTTTTTCTACACATAACTGTTTGCATTTCATATAGACAGTAGTCCATAATTTGGACAATCATAATTTTTTTTTTTTATCTTATGAACACCTAGAACCTTTCACAGTTTGTAAAACTGAGGAAAACTCGTTTCCAGTCTTCAAAAACAGGAAGTAAAGGTGAGGTCCCACCGAGATTTGAACTCGGATCGCTGGATTCAAAGTCCAAAGTGCTAACCATTACACAATGGGACCTTACATTTCCTAAAAATTCTGAAGAAATTCTGACAAATCAGTATTCACCTTTCTTACAGATGCATTTCTCAACTAATCTCAATACCCACAACTATACATTCTTTATTGTTTTCTGTTTGTCTAATCACGTTTGTCTCCTCCAAGAGAGTAAATAGGAATATCTATGCACCATTAGTTTAATTTCTGGTGGTATTTTCCACCTACTATTTTTTGTACATGACCAGCAACACACTGGCTCTGGAAAAGTTACAAATTCCCCTGAAAGGAAAGAGTTACGCAAAATCCAAGAATTACCATGTTCTAATGCAGTAACTTCTAGCAAATTGACATTTCCTCAACGTGTGTCACCCCATAAGCATGTTGCCCGCTTACCGTTGCCTAGCAATGAAGTATATGAAGAGTGGGGGAGAAGCATTTTCACGAAATCATATTGATAATTTAGTTTTAAACATCTAACCAAGAAGAATTTTTTCTGCACATAACAGTTTGCATTTCTTATAGACAGTAGTCCATATTTTGGACAATCATAAATTTTTTTAACTTATGAATGCCTAGAACCTTTCACAGTTTGTAAAACTCAAGAAAACTCTTTCCATTCTTCAACAACAGGAAGCAAAGGTGAGGTCCCACCGAGACTCGAACTCGGATCACTGGATTCAAAGTCCAGAGTGCTAACCATTACACCATGGGACCTTACATTTCCTAAAAATTCTGAAGAAATTCCGACAAATCAGAATTTACCTTTCCTACAGGTGCATTTCTCAACTAATCTCAATACCCACAATTATACATTCATTATTGTTTTCTCTTCGTCTAATCACGTTTGTCTCCTCCAAAAGAGTAAACAGTAATGTCTATACACCATTTAGTTTAATTTCTGGTGGTATTTTCCACCTACTGTGTTCTGTACATGGCCAGCAATACACTGGCTCTGGAAAAATCACAAATTTCCATGAAAGGAAATAAGAGTTATCTTCCCAAAGGAAATTCTTTGGGTGACCTAATCCAAGAATTACCATGTTCTAATGTGGCAACTTCTTCTAGCAAATTGACATTTCCTCGACGTGTGTCACCCCATCAGCATGTTGCCACACACCATTGCCTAGCAACGTATTCAGGAAAGTAACTATGAACCAAACTGTTTTTTTCTCAGAGCTATGAAAATTAAATACTTGGCTTATTAGTAGTTGAGAGAATTATTCCAATACTCCGTTAGTTTCTATTTATCCTTTTTCTTAAAATATATCTATTTTTAGAAAAGGAGCTGTTGTTATCATAAGTATTGTTAGAACTCATAATGGTGAGATGGAAGAAGATCATTATTGTTGTTGATATTTGAAGTTTTTTTTTTTATTAGGACTAATAATTTCCTAAGTCTACAAGGTAACTAAATTTTTCAAATATATTCAGAGGACCTAGTGTTGACACGATGCAGAGAAACCAGGTTGATCAGATGGCGAATAGAATGAAGGCTGAAAAGAATATGAAATCAGTGTCTAAAGTAATGGCCATTATTGGAGATGTTATTCTTAATCTTACAATTCAACAGTAATGCAAATAAATCTTAATCTTAAAGAATATTAAATTATGCTTAAATCTAATTAACATTGCACAGGGTTCTCCTAGAGACAAACGTAATGAGATGAAGAGAAAACAATAATGAATGTATAGTTGTGGGTGTTGAGATTAGTTGAGAAATGCAACTGTAAGAAAGGTAAATTCTGATTTGTCGGAATTTCTTCAGAATTTTTAGGAAATATAAGGTCCCATGGTGTAATGGTTAGCACTCTGGACTTTGAATCCAGCGATCCGAGTTCGAGTCTCGGTGGGACCTCACCTTTACTTCCTGTTGTTGAAGAGTGGAAACGAGTTTTCCAGAGTTTTACAAACAAACAAAAGTATACGTCCCTAATCACATGTACGACAAATATATGTCAGTGAGTTTACAGTGCAATCTAGCTGAAGTCTACTGTAAATATTCCTTATCGCAAACGCTTCTACCTAGCGGCGGTTCCGTTTATCAGCATTGCATAAGACACGAGGCTAAAGATAATTAAAAAGATCGAAGTAAACTCTTGGAACGTAACTGACGAAGGCATGAGAAATCTAGATTTTGGAGTCATTCGGACAAAGGTTATCGACGAGATACGCTTAGAAAACTTCAAGGTACAAAACACACGAACAAACACACACACACACATACACACACACACACATATATATATATATATATATATATATATATATATATATATATATATATATATATATATATATATATATATATATATATATAGTATATATATATTAGTGGAAATGAAAAGGAGAGAGAATGAGCTTTCTGAAACCCGTCTGAGCTATCGAATGTTCTACTCAGTTCACGTTACCTAATGAAATGCGACCATGAATTTTTCATCTCATTCACGCCAAAAGAACAATTTTTCATCATACAATGATTAAAGAATTTTTATTTCTTCAGAGAGATATTAATGCTTTTCTTCTAGAGTGAGGTTGTTAGGCTAACTTTAAAATGCCATAATTCGGTTTACTAATGCCTATTTCCCTGAATGTGTTATGTTCATATACTGTATCCGCTATTTCAGTCTGTATTTTTGGTCGATTTTTCGTTTTATCTTTGATGGTCATCTCTTCTCTGGAAAACTTCTAGAAAGTTAATAATAATTTTATTAATTCCAAATTAGTGAGGAATAATAATAATAATAATAACAAGAGGTATAATAATAATAATAATAATAATAATAATAATAATAATAATCATAATAATAATAATAAAAATAATAATAATAATAATAATAATAACGGGGCGCCGTGGCAGAGTGGTTTAGCTCATCGCTGGACTGGTTAAGGAACATTGAGGCTACGCATTGATTGCTTGGGAAAGGATCTTTGCCACAATTTCCTCAGCCACTCAGCTGTAAATGAGTACTACCTATCCCTGATGGGGTAGGGTCCAGCTATGGATTAAATAGCAAAACTCAGCAATGATGGAAAGAAATGAAAATTAAACGGCAACGACGTAAACGGAACCACTGGCAACAGAGGAGCTTCGTCCGGCAGCCAGGTATACAGCCAATGAGCAGTCATCCAGCAACTGACCACCACAACGACAGTAACCAGCAATCATAGACTAGACTTACAGAGGCAAACCCAGAAGAAGAAATCTTCAAGACTGGTTTCTGGTGCCCCAGTTGCTCTGCTCTCGGAAGCAACCCAACAGTCTAGTTGGTCAACATCTGGAATGAGGTTAACACCCTCAAACAGTTTGAAACCGGTGTAGTGATTTGTGTAAAGAGAAAGAACTGGTCCATGCACAAGTTCAGCTCTGGGAACTGGAGAGTGAGCTAATATCTGCATTACTGGTAAGGACAAGAAGACAAACTAAGAGATGATTCCAGATGACAACAGGAATGGTGAGCTACCTAACAATATATTCTTTCCTGATAGTATCCTTCATCTCTGCTGTTTTACATCCATTTGGAATTGCATGGAAAAGTCTCATCAATGTTTGAAGCTATTCCATACAGAAAGAACAAAATCCCTCCATGAAAGCCTACAACACCAATTAACTAAGGGAGAAAACAAGTGAAGCTAATGAATAATGAGACTAATAAATATCATTAGCAAGACTAGTAGATAGAACTCATGTCTTGATACAAACACCAACACCACCATCACAACAACCTTGATGAAACCAAATCAACATCAAATGGAAAATTCTGGTAAAACAAATCATGGCTGGAGATTTGACTTGAATAAACTGAAAGTAGATTTGTTGGGAATCTAAGAACCAAGAAAAGTAGAGGGGAACTGAACAAGAAAATACAGAGTACAGGAGAAGGGACTACATAATGGTACGTGAACAGGAATACTGGATACCAGTTGTGCACTGAACAAACTCTTCAGAACAATCCAGAAAAGACCATGCTTCAACTAAGAGTTCTCCAGTTCTCTTACATTCATGCACCATGGTTCCAGGAAGTCAAGGAGGTGAAGCCTTTGGGAAAACAAAACAAAGTTTTTCCCGAAGTTGTATAACCTTTCACAGCAGACACCTGTTAGAAAATACCCAACTGGAAAGTGATAGGTCCTTTCCCTTGTTTTTCCTTACAAGAATGTTCTCCCTGGTCATCCATTTGAAGGTGAACAATGGTGCATTATATATAAACCACCATGCACCCAAATGGATGACCACAGGAGAACATTCTTAGTTTTGAGGCAGTATCCATGAAATTATTAGGACCTGGGCCTTACCAGTTGTGGTATTTTTCTAACAGGTATCTGCTTATTAACTTTAGGAGGATAAAACATCATCCCAACCAACACAATTTCTTCCTTGACCTTCCTGAACCAAAATGGTATGAATGTTAAGTGATAGGAGATTGATCTCTTAGTTGGCATGGATTGACTTTTCTGGTTTGTTCAAAGAGTTTGTTCAACTGGTATCCTTTATTCCTGTTCTGGGATAAGATTAGCAGTTAACATCTGTACTCTGGATCTTTTCAAGGTTGTCCCCTCTTCTTTTCTTGGTTCTTGATTTCATGACAAAAGTACTGCAGAAAATCTCTGGATACCAGTTTATTCAAGGCAACAAATTAACCATTTGATGTTGTGGACGACATCAAGCTGCCTTAAGAGTATCAAGGAAACAGTTACCCTAATCAAGACTGGTGTAAGTGTTTGTATCTGGGGGCATGAGGATACTAGTCTTGCTAATGAAAATTTATTGGTCATCATAATTCCAAAGTGACACTTGTTTGAAGGGATAAAGCTACCAGATTGGTGCATCAAACACATAGATGAGATTTTTGCAAATTTCTGGGAATGGATGTAAAACAGCAAGATTGAAGGATCTATCAGGAAAGAAATTGCCAGACCTCGCTGTTACATATTCAAATTTCCTCGCTGGAAACATGTTAGAAAGCCATAAACCATTGCAATACCAGGAATCTCTACAGTTTGTCTTCTTGTAGTGGAGTGGCAGTATTGAACTCTCCAGTTGGACTCAGAAATTTGTGGAAACAGTTCTGACTCTACACAAATCACTGGTCCCAAGAGCAAATTCAGACAGTGTTATTTTCTAACACAGATGTTGACCAGGTCTACTCTTTCTGAGGACTGCATCAACATCGAGAGCAACTCCAATATCTTAAAACTTCTCTTGTCCATTTCTTCTTCTTCTGGTTTGCCTCTGTAAGTCTAGTCTATGGTTGCTGGTTACTGTTGTTGTGGTGGTCAGCTGCTGGATGACTGCTCATTGGGCTGTATACCTGGCTGCCGGACGAAGCTCCTCTGTTGCCAGGGGTTCCGTTTACGTCGTTGCCGTTTAATTTTTCATTTCTTTCCATCATTGCTGAGTTTTGCTATTTAATCCATAGCTGGACCCTATCCCACCAGGGATAGGTAGTACTCATTTACAGCTGAGTAGGCTGAGGAAATTGTGGCAAAGATCCTTTCCCAAGCAATCAATGCCTAGCCTTAGTGTTCCTTAACCAGTCCAGCGATGACCTAAACCACTCTTCCACGGCGCCCGTTATTATTATTATTATTATTTTTGTTATTGTTATTATTATTATTATTATTATTATTATTATTATTATTATTATTATTATTATTATTATTCCTCTTCTACCTCTTGTTATTAATATTATTATTATTCGCACATAGGAAGTTTTCCAGAGAAGAGATGACCATCAAAGATAAACGAAAAATCGAACAAAAATACAGACTGAAATAGCGGATACAGTATATGAACATAACACATTCAGGGAAATAGGCATTAGTAAACCGAATTATGCCATTTTAAAGTTAGCCTAACAACCTCACTCTAGAAGGAAAGCATTAATATCTCTCTGAAGAAATAAAAATTCTTTAATCATTGTATGATGAAAAATTGTTCTTTTGGCGTGAATGAGATGAAAAATTCATGGTCGCATTTTATCAGGTAACGTGAACTGAGTAGAACATTCGATAGCTCAGACGGGTTTCAGAAAGCTCATTCTCTCATTTCCACTATATATTTCATTTTATATATATATATATATATATATATATATATATATATATATATATATATATATATATATATATATATATATATATATATATATATATATATACATATATATATATACATACATACATATGTGTGTGTGTGTGTGTGTGTGTTTCGTATCTTGAAGTTTTCTAAGCGTATCTCGTCGATAACTTTTGTCCGAATGACTCCAAAATCTAGATTTCTCATGCCTTCGTCAGTTACGTTCCAAGAGTTTACTTCGATCTTTTTAATTATCTTTAGCCTCGTGTCTTATGCAATGCTGATAAACGGAACCGCCGCTAAGTAGAAGCGTTTGCGATAAGGAATATTTACAGTAGACTTCAGCTAGATTGCACTGTAAACTCACTGACATATATTTGTCGTACATGTGATTAGGGACGTATATTTTTGTTTGTTTGTAAAACTCTGGAAAACTCGTTTCCACTCTTCAACAACAGGAAGTAAAGGTGAGGTCCCACCGAGACTCGAACTCGGATCGCTGGATTCAAAGTCCAGAGTGCTAACCATTACACCATGGGACCTTACATTTCCTAAAAATTCTGAAGAAATTCTGACAAATCAGAATTTACCTTTCTTACAGGTGCATTTCTCAACTAATCTCAACACCCACAACTATACATTCATTATTGTTTTCTCTTCATCTCATTACTTTTGTCTCTAGGAGAACCCTGTGCAATGTTAATTAGATTTAAGCATAATTTAATATTCTTTAAGATTAAGATTTATTTGCATTACTGTTGAATTGTAAGATTAAGAATAACATCTCCAATAATGGCCATTACTTTAGACACTGATTTCATATTCTTTTCAGCCTTCATTCTATTCGCCATCTGATCAACCTGGTTTCTCTGCATCGTGTCAACACTAGGTCCTCTGAATATATTTGAAAAATTTAGTTACCTTGTAGACTTAGGAAATTATTAGTCCTAATAAAAAAAAAAAACTTCAAATATCAACAACAATAATGATCTTCTTCCATCTCACCATTATGAGTTCTAACATTACTTATGATAACAACAGCTCCTTTTCTAAAAATAGATATATTTTAAGAAAAAGGATAAATAGAAACTAACGGAGTATTGGAATAATTCTCTCAACTACTAATAAGCCAAGTATTTAATTTTCATAGCTCTGAGAAAAAACAGTTTGGTTCATAGTTACTTTCCTGAATACGTTGCTAGGCAATGGCGTGTGGGCAACATGCTGATGGGGTGACACACGTCGAGGAAATGTCAATTTGCTAGAAGAAGTTGCCACATTAGAACATGGTAATTCTTGGATTAGGTCACCCAAAGAATTTCCTTTGGGAAGATAACTCTTATTTCCTTTCATGGAAATTTGTGATTTTTCCAGAGCCAGTGTATTGCTGGCCATGTACAGAACACAGTAGGTGGAAAATACCACCAGAAATTAAACTAAATGGTGTATAGACATTACTGTTTACTCTTTTGGAGGAGACAAACGTGATTAGACGAAGAGAAAACAATAATGAATGAATAATTGTGGGTATTGAGATTAGTTGAGAAATGCACCTGTAGGAAAGGTAAATTCTGATTTGTCGGAATTTCTTCAGAATTTTAGGAAATGTAAGGTCCCATGGTGTAATGGTTAGCACTCTGGACTTTGAATCCAGTGATCCGAGTTCGAGTCTCGGTGGGACCTCACCTTTGCTTCCTGTTGTTGAAGAATGGAAAGAGTTTTCTTGAGTTTTACAAACTGTGAAAGGTTCTAGGCATTCATAAGTTAAAAAAAATTTATGATTGGCCAAAATATGGACTACTGTCTATAAGAAATGCAAACTGTTATGTGCAGAAAAAATTCTTCTTGGTTAGATGTTTAAAACTAAATTATCAATATGATTTCGTGAAAATCCTACTCCCCCACTCTTCATATACTTATGTATAAAATAGAACGGAAACAATTACTACAACCTCCTGTAATTTTCAAAGCTCTGAGAAAAAACAGTTTGGTTCATAGTTACACTCCTGAATGCATTGCTAGGCAACGGTAAGCGGGCAACATGCTTATGGGGTGACACATGTTGAGGAAATGTCAATTTGCTAGAAGTTACTGCATTAGAACATGGTAATTCTTGGATTTTGGGTAACTCTTTCCTTTCAGGGGAATTTGTAACTTTTCCAGAGCCAGTGTTTCGCTGGTCATGTACAAAAAATTGTAGGTGGTTGTTATTTACTCTCTTGGAGGAGACAAACGTGATTAGACAAAGAGAAAACAATAAAGAATGTATAGTTGTGGGTATTGAGATTAGTTGAGAAATGCATCCGTGAGAAAGGTGAATACTGATTTGTCAGAATTTCTTCAGAATTTTTAGGAAATGTAAGGTCCCATTGTGTAATGGTTAGCACTTTGGACTTTGAATCCAGCGATCCGAGTTCAAGTCTCGGTGGGACCTAACCTTTACTTCCTGTTTTTGAAGACTGGAAACGAGTTTTCCTCAGTTTTACAAACTGTGAAAGGTTCTAGGTGTTCATAAGGTAAAAAAAAATTATGATTGTCCAAAAATATGGACTACAGTCTATATGAAATGCAAACAGTTATGTGTAGAAAAAAATCTCTTTCGGTTAGATGTTTAAAACTAAATTATCAATATGATTTCGTGAAAATCCTACTGCCCCACTCTTCCAAGACCTATTTATAAAATAGAACATACACAATTACAACCTCCTGGCTGAACCACTGCATCACGTCTCTGCACCTTCAGGAATCAATTGTAACCTACAACATTCGCTACAATCTCGCAACAGACTACGATCACATCCTCTTACAGCTGTCATTCAATACCCCATCAACCCCTACCGTGAAACCCTAACTGGTTGCCTACCTGCTGCTATGAACTTGGAATTTAAAAACCTACCGAAAATAAGATCCTTTGGGGTGATCACGGAAATTAGGTTACGGTCAGTAGTTCAACCAACAGACACCTTACTTTGCACTAACCCAAAATGTAGAAATGACCACCACAGGTGAGATCTTAAAGAATTCTATTCCATTATAATACCCGTTATGCTTGCCTCCGGCAGGGATACCTATAGATTTCGTTAAGGCAATGCTTGTAACATACCTGGCTAGAATAACTTGGTTCAAGATCTGCATACACACTAACGAGAAATGTTTTTACTGTGGATGCAAAATAGTAGCCTGAGGGAAGGACACTTTGCATTGCTAATGCGACAGACGAGAGCACAGTTCAATCTTGCTCTTGAGCACTGCAGACTGACTGCAATGTCTGGAAAATTTGAATCGGGCGATTACCCTCGTCTCTGGAATGACATTCAATCCCTAAATCCCAAAGCTAAGAAGCTATCACAGAGAATACGTCGGCGACGAAGCTATGACAAGAATGTGGGGGATCATTTCAGCGCTATCTGAATTTTATAAACTATCAAGACTCCCGAAGAGAAGTAGATACCCTCCTTACTGATAACATTCAATTTCATTTCACCGATCGCATTACGACAGGTAACATCAATGTTGGTATAAACAACTTGCCCAATAATAAATCGCCCGGTTGTGATGGTCTTCCTCCAGAAGCTTTCAAATTCTGCCACCGATAATCTACATCTTGCTAGCTGCACTATTCAATGCATGCATAACTCACCAGTTTCTCCAGTCTCCCTACTCTAGTTCACTTAATACCATTGATCAAAAACAAGCTAAAGGATGCAGCTGGCCCTGGCAATTGCCCGATTGCAATTACTAAAACTGCGTCGCAGATACTTGAGTCGGTTCTTCTACTGAGACTTCTCCCCTTTCTGCACACTACTGACAACCAGTTCATATTTAAAGCAAACCATTCAGCCGACACCTGCATCTACATCCTTAATCATCAGCCTCGCCTGTATTCCTATGTTTTGTAGATGTGAGAAAAGCATTTGACAGAGTAAACTACCCGAAGCTCTTCCTGAAGCTGCACAAAATAAGCGCACCTCTTTATTTAACTGGTATTTTATATTGATGGTTCTCCACGCAGCAATTCTGTGTTAAACGGGGTAACGTATTGTCGTACAACTCCGGCTCCCTAAATGGGAATTCTCTATCCATAACTGTTTAATACGTACACAGATGCCCTGAGTGTCAAACTGAACTAACTTCCAATCGGATGCCCAATCAACGAAACAACAATAAACGACCTCTCTTACACCAACAATATGGTTCTGATTTCCCCATTAGTGCAAGGTCTCCAGCGACTAATTGACACTTGCTGGATATATAAAGAGGAATTTGATATACTTCACAACGAAACCAAGACCCAGTGCATGTCGCTGCTCCGGAGAGTGCTAAAGCATATTGTGGAGCCACAAATTTTCCTCGGAAATCACCGTCTGGAATTCGTGCATGAATTTACATATTTTGGCCATGTTATCACTTATGACCTAAAAGATACAGCAGACATAGAACAGAGGTGTCGTAAACTATGTGCAACTGGCAACAAGATTGCAAGGAGGTTTGCCTTCTGTCACCAAGACACGAAACTATAGTTGGGAATTTTTGCCCGCCAATAGCTCAGCACACACTGATTCACGCCCGCTATTCTGGCCAGGGATACTCAGTCAATAGAAAATGGCTCCGAACCACAAATAAAGTGGCGGCAACACTGAACGTGAGTGGGTTTTCTGATTTTACTTACAAAAATAATCTATAAAACAAAAATATACCCAAGCTATATAATATTATGTTAACATGAAAAAATATAGACAAATTTACAATGACTTTATGCTAATTCAAGGTATAGCTGGGTTTACAAAGAAGTAATGTAGGCTTTGGCTACCGATAACTTACGTTAAGTTTGCTAGCAGACAAATTAAACAAAGAACAAAAGATGAATTCTGGAACATGTGGGGACTGAAGTCAAAGTGCAAAAGTTACATTAAGTTCCTACAAAATCTCTGAAATCATAATTTAATTAAGCCTACATTTTACCCACCGGATTCACTAATGTTGGATTGCTTCATTACAGGTGGCAATTCAGTTCAAGGCTAAGATGGGCATCAATTAAATTGGATAAAAAAACACTAGAACTACCTACTGTAAGGCTTCACAGCCTATCTACGACACACGGGACCATATGTCTAGCCTAGCGAAGTTTAAAAGATGAGAAAGCTAACGACATGTTGCTTGGCTTCACCAAGGGGCGTCCTCTTTAGATATCTCAATTTCCAATTTCTTAGTTTCACAACTCTAATTTATTAAACGTGCAACGTATAGCGTATTTCTCAATAATAAAAAAAAAGACATGTAAGAAAGGAAACAATAATATCATTTCGAATCAGAACCATCACATAAGTCGTCACTCTCGTCTGCTATTCCTACTGGTCTCTAAACCTGACTAGATGGAAGGTTTTGCAGGCAAAATCCCTGCAGAAGATTTTGTCGACAAAACTGCTGCTCTTCAACTCGTACTGCTACAGCATATATATATGGGTGTTCCCTTTGGATGAACTATACCCGAGAGCCCGTGAGACGTATCACCACTGTACACATTATGCAAGGACATTGAGACGCCTCACCAATACTTGAACACACCCGGCCACCACACTTCTACCCAGTGGATGATCTGAAAATCATTGTTAGGCGAAGAATGTCCAGTCTTATCACCCGACTGAGCACATTATGCTTATACTATGCATCTTAAGCAGTGGGGCGAGAAGATCTAAAATTTGGGAAAGATGGGATAATGAGGCCTCTGTTCCATAAATGGCGTTATCTTCCTTGACACGGGCGCGCTGACGGCTGAGTTGCTTAGTATTCTTATTCACTATTTTTGCAATTTATTAAAGTGTCATCTGCAGAATCTGTTATTATTATTATTATTATTATTATTATTATTATTATTATTATTATTATTATTATTATTATTATTACTGAGATATGCTCTTTTCACTTTTCGTATTTAGCCATCTGGACCTGACTTCTGTAACCACCTAAGGTCGCTGGCTGGAAATCAATTTGTATGCGATCTGTTTTTAATTATTATTTTTAATAGTTTTACTATTATTCTCAATATTAGTACTGTCACTACCATTAATATCATTACTATTTTTACTACTACTTTAGCAACTATGTGGATATTGCCAATTATCATTTTTGTCATTTTATCTCGTGTATCTAGATTGTGTGTATACTGTATGTTGTAATGACTCTGCTTTGTATATTCCTTGTATATGGCCCTGAGCTGAAATAAAGTATATTACTATTATTATTATTTTTATTATTATTATTATTATTATTATTATTATTATTATTATTATTATTATTATTATTATTAAAAACATCTGAAAGACAATTAATAATCCTTCTTACAAAGATATGAATGGATTCGAATTAAACCAACTAACTCTTTCTGAACATAGTTCTATGAGACTGTCACATAACAATGAGATAATACAACTCACATTCTAAACTACTCTGGAAAGACTTGAAACTAAGTTGGAATGACTCCAGAGTGAAGTAAACCTTGGTTCACTTCACCCCCTTAACCAGGTTCACTGCACTGCCTCTAGATTCATATTACTCCCTTTCAAGTTTAGAACACTCCTCACAATTTTTCAAATAATGATAAACACGTAAGCTGTATTCTTTTAAAGTTCATTTTCAAACGACATTATTTTTGTTACCTTTATTATATAATGTCAGGAAGATTAACTTTGACCTTCATTATACGAGTATGAAGATATTATATACCAGAGCATACATGTTCATCCACATGATATGAAAGCATTACAGATTCCAAGCCTTCTATATTCATTGAGACATTTACACACAAAGAGTTCCGTTAAAATCTTTGTAGAAGCCATCGGTGTATTGAGCTGGGAAGCTGCTGAAAAAAAGGTCTATATTTATTATCACACAGCATCGCGACCAAATACGAGTTTCTCAATCTCTTGCTTACCTGAATCGATTTCGAATTGAGACCCCAATGTCTATAATTATCTTATCGGGGTTCTCATTTCGTGTTATTTATTTTGATAAAGTATAGGGCAGGCAGTTACCATCCATAAGAACTGAATCAGTATATGATAGTTCAGTACACAATACTTCAGACTTCCGTTTTGGGAATCTTTCTCCGGCGGAGAGAGGAGGGTTGCGGCTGTAAACCAAGATTGGTAACAATGGATTTTCTCCAAGCAATTTTTTTTTTATTCTTATAGGAAACGTGTAAGGTTTACTGTTCAGTGATTCACCTGTCCTTTCATTCCATACACTTTATATAAATTAGTAAATCACTTCCAGGGAATATGAACTTTCTTTTGGGGACATCTTTTTGTATCTTATGTTTGTAAGAGAGTTCAGCCTTCTGGTAGAAATTTGAATTTTTCCCCGGTCACCCTTGCACCAATCTTGATTTTTACAGACAATATATATGTGCATGTACTGCAAATTTGTTGAAACGGGAAGTGAGAGAAACACTGACGAAGAAACCACCAATTACCCAACTATAATCATAATTCCGAAAAAGCTGTCATCTCATGGTTATTGTAATCCTCTCCTCTCCCTGATTTGACCAAAGTCAAGCAATGAGAGCTCTCAGAATTAACACTATCGCTGTGAAGAGACGTAGTTATGGATCTCAGCATTACGTGTTTAATTCAAATGCATTATATTGACAGTTAACAATTAATACTAGACTTTGTGGACAAGTAATTAAATGAAATACCAAAATTATTTAATACATGTGGAGGAATATACATTTCCCTAACAAGCCATGCAAAACTGTATTCATTAGCCTAGTAAATGTCATAGGATTACCTGATAAACCAAACGACATGTGCATGACAAAGAGAAAGCTCTGTACTCTCAACTCTCCTCACTAAGCGGTACTTGCAAGTACTCTTGCATCAGATCAATTGAAGAATACATATTCTTGCCGCCAATCTCAACAAATAAATCTGGCAAACATGCCACAGGGTAACGATCAGGAATGGTTTTCTTTTTCAACTCTCTAAAGTCCACACAAACTCGGACTGAACCATCCTTCTTAGGCACTGCTAACAACGGGAAATTAAAAGGCGAGGAACTGGGCCTAACAATGCCTTCCTCCTCCCACTTATTAACCACTGGAACTACCTGTTCTCTAATCCTAAAAGGAATCCGATATGGAGGGAAAAAAGTAGGCTTAGTCTTATACTCTAAATGAACCTTGTGTTCTAACACATTTGTTAACTCTAACTTATCCCCTTTAAGTGCGACTATTTCCACAAACTCAGCCAGAACATCTTCCATGCCCTCAATATATTCTTTAAAATCAGCATTGGCTAAATGATCCTTAAAAACCTGCTTCCTAGCCTGTAAACCTGCTTCTGAAAATCTACACAATTCCCCAACAATAGCAACTAAATTATCTTCACCAACCCAGTCAACAAAATTGACCGCAAGTATCCCCTGAACTCGATACATTATTTGTAGAACCCGTACACATTACCCCCTTCAGCTTTTCGTTTCACTCATCCACACACACCTGTCTGGACTTATGCACTCCTTTCGTTCGAAATCTTACCATAGCAACCATACCAGGACTAAGAACCACATCATCCGACAAAATCCCCTCATAACACTTCCTACCCACCGAAACATGTTCAGAATCCACCCGCAAATTCTCATGTACACCCGATCCATTACCATCATCCAATTCACTCACATCCACCCCTCGTAAGGCACAAAAACACCAGGTACACTAATAGTTATACCGCATACCCCTATACAAATTGAGATTTTGTGTCTCCGACACGCTGGATGACCCAGTAACAAAGTATTCCCCAAAGCAGCCCCTCATATAACCAAAAATGGTTCTGTAAAAGTTCTACCCCCAAGAGATAAATCCACATCTACATATCCCAAAACCTGTAACCTATTTGCTTGAGCATCACACTGTCTCTTTAACAGGTCTCAAACAACGATCAAAAACTATCAATGGGAACAACTCACTATTCATCAAATTAACAGAGGCGCCTGTATCTATAAAAATACTCACACCCACCCCATACACAGACCCTTTTACCACTGGCTTCACCTCTGAGGGTTCCCCCAGAAGTCGTATATCACAAGAAATAACCCCATTTATCTCTTCCCTTTTTGATGCTCTGTTCACCAAAAATTTTGCTGGCCCCTAGACTGGCTCCTGAAAAACTCCCTTGAGGAGTTCTCCTACCTGCCAGACCAGCGCTCTGAGGTGTGCTTCAAGACTCATTCTGTTTAAGAAGATGGCAAAATCTCCAACGATGATATGCAGACTTGCAAGCGCCACAATATTTCACCCTAGAAAACTTCTTAGTATGACCCTGCCTATTACAATTATAACAACGCCCTTGGGATCCTGAACCCGCACAAGTCTTATCATCCTCTGTCTTGGCACATAACCTCATAACTGTGGATTCAGAATTACTCTGTGTATGATGCTTCGGAATAGCCCCTGAAGATTTCAGCATCCCATCTATAAAGGAGCTAGCTACAGTAGGACATTTCAACAAGTGTTTACGAACCTGAGAGAACAGTAAATTCTCATCCGACCCCCCTTCTATTTCCTTGACAAAATTCTTTACAATAACATCAGGGACATCATTCAGGAACCAGGCATATTGCAATAAAATTTCTGAAGATTCTCTATCGTAATAGATCCTCCATTTACCCAACCAGAATTTCTCAACTTCTTCAAAAAATCCCTCGTAGCATCAAAACATCTGGCAATAAACATGACCAGCAAATCACAGCCTTTATGGACCTTGAAAAGAGACCTGAGATCTCGAACTACATCGCCAACTCCAGCTGTTCCGTATGATGCTCTCAAAAAATCCCTAAGATCATTCCAGGTCCTACACTTCAAAAAAGTGATGACTCCGGCGGTGTTGCCCGATATCCCCTTTATCTAAAATAGATAAGCCTTTTGTTTCATTGAAAGCTTCTACCCCATCTGTTATTTTCTTGGCAACTAAAAAATTCGTCACCCCCTCTATAAAAATTTCGAGGGGGAACTGGAAGAACGCCATCAACCAGCCAAGGAAATGGGTGAACCCCGGCGTTTACGGATGTAAATTTGTGCAACATAGTTACTTTATCCTCATTTCCATTAGCCTCCGCCATATTATCGGAGTGGATAACACTCCAAGTTCCAAGAAATTGACCAGAGCAAAGCTTCATATAACTCCAAAGGTAGAAAGAGAAAAAAGAGAAAGGACAAAAAGAGAAAAAAAAAAAAAAAGCAGTTAAAAATTCAGCAAACTCCCAACACTAATGCAAATGCGAACCATTAAATTAAATTCTAAACTGCAAATGCGAACAATGAAGTAACCCTAACCACAGATGCGTATCCTGCTACCCTGACGAAGGTAAAAACCTGGCATTAAATTCAGGTAAACAATATTACCCGTATGATTATGTGAAGGGTTACGAAAAAAGAGTCGAGGATCCCCCCAATGCATGCCTTCATTTCTAAGCTTTCGGGTGAGGAAATGATTGTCGAAGGTTATGAACATGTAATGAAGGTATGGAAAAAATTCCAGTGTAATAACTTGCTGGATTACAGTCTCCTCTACTTGCTCATGGATGTGGGCTTACTCGCAGATGTTTACATGTCTTGGAGAAACGCTACGTACGAGCAGTTTTGATTAGATCCCGTGCGTTACCTGACTTCCACTTCCCTCTCTTTGGACGCTTTTTTGTATTCTTCAAAGGAGCGACTTCCACTCATCAGCAATGGCGAGTTATATCAGTTAATTGCTTCCAATATCAGAGGAGGGTTTTGCAGTCTAGTAAACAGACGCGCTATCGCCTCGAATCCATAATGTTAACCCGCACTTCAAAGATCATGATACATACTCTATGTGGATTTCACGCCACTGTACCCGACAACGATGGCTGAAGATAAGGTGCCCCTGGACGTGATAACGGAACTCACGCCTCCCGAATTAGAAGAGTTTATTCACAAGGAGAATACGGGTCCTTTATACTTTCAGATACCAAACAAGAGCGGGATGATGTAGTGAGAAATACGGACGCTTTCCCGCTCGCTATGCATCATATGAATATACAGTAGGAGAAGAGCATGTATCCCAATATACTAGAAACCTACTAAAAAATTTAATACCAAAATCCCCAAAAAGAATATTAAACTCGTAGGTACGCACCTGCCTATGAAGAGCCATTTAATATGCCTCCCCATCTTAGTTTAACCAGACCACTGAGCTGATTAACAGCTCTCCTAGGGCTCGAAGGATTGATTTATTTTTAGCTGGGCCTAGCAAAGTTTATTGTGGAAAGAACCACACTATAAAAGAAACAAATTCCTCTTGCACTATTGCAAACTCTCATGAAGCCAGGCCTCGAAATAGAAAGTATAAAAAAAGCAGGACACTTACCTAAGGGATTACATAATGCAGAATGCAGCGCAAAGAGCCAGGGAAAGTGACCCTGATAAACGCAATACAATTAAAATCCTTATGAATGGACTTTTTGTGTCACCAAAAAAAATTCTCTGAATTATGCTAATAGAAACGTTGTAGTAGCGAGTGAAGACAGCCTGTTTAGAAATGTCTCCAAACATACGTATAAATCACTCAATACGATTAACGAGGAACGATTTATTATTAACCACCACCGCGAGACTGTACTGGCAGATTCCCCCATTTATATTGGATTCAGTGTATTAGATTTTGCTAAAGATAAAATGTATAAATTTTACTATAACGTACTGTGAGCGCATTACAGGGACAGGGTACAGCTGCTATGTATGGACACTGATAGCTTCTTTTTCACTTTAGAAACCGGAAATCTGATGCGTGAGTTGAAAGGAACCGTTACATCCACACATGGATTTCAGTTACTTCACTAAATCTCACCCGTTACATGACTCCTCCAGGAAAGGGGATCTCGGTCTATTGAAAATGGAAACAGGGTCAGAATACATCAGGGAGTTCATCGGGGTAAAACCTAAAGTATAGGCTACTCATACCTGACTGAGACAAAGAGCTGTAATACTTTGAAAGGTGTGCAAAGGTCGAGACAAAAAGCCATAAGTCATGACCAGTATATAGATGTAGTTAGCAAGAATGAGATCACCTTAATTGAACTATACAATTTACAGAATGTTGAAGGGACAATGTGCCTAACAAAAAAAAAAAAAAAAAAAACCACTATGCCCGCTTGAAGATAAACGTTTCTACTTCGACGCGTATAACTCATACGCATATGGTCATCCCGAAATAGAAAAAGCTACACCTCAAAGCGTGCGAAACGAAGCCAAAACCCCTGATAACGCTGATGAGAGCGAGTCTCCCGAGACAGAAGAGGAGGGGGAGGAGGGGATGAGTAATCCAGCTAACAGAAATACAACATGTTTGGGCCCCTCCATCTGTTTACGCAGAGGTGAAGTCGATAAGATAGCGCAGAGATTGGGGAAGAAGAGAGACCCTCCCTTACCAAGTTTACCCTCTCCCTCTCCTCTCACTACTACTACTACCACTACTACCCGGCCACCTCCTCAACCTGTCCTGGGTTCGTCACTTCTCCCTAACCCTCAGGTTCCACCTTCCCCACGACTGTCCATTAGAAAGGGGTGTCCCAGAAAACGTAAGTCCGACAGTAAAATGGGATCCATTAAGAAAAAACGTAATGCCTTAATCAGTCCACCTCCCCAACCTATCCCGGGACCAAAACGTCTCCCAAAGACTCGATTGCCAGTAAAGGGATGTTCCAGAAAACGTAAGACCGACAGCATCAGGAAAAAACGTAATCCCTTCATCGCATTCGAAGCGAGAGAGGATGGTGTCGGCAGCGAGGATGACAGCGGAACTGATACCAGTCTTGAAGATTTCATAGATGACAGTTTCTATTGATAATTAATTTCATATGTAAATAAGATATTTATTACGTGATGTTGATTTACTGAATATATAAATTTACTTTGTAATGTCTATTCTAAGTGAACAAAATATTTACTAACTTTATTTACACATTCTTTCTCTTTGTACCTATGTGTTCTATGTGTAAATAATAAATTTATTATGTGACGAGTACTCAGTATACCGATTTTGAAGATTTCATGGTTGACACTTTCATTTGGTAAATAATGTATCCTCCTATTGCGACCATTCTATGTAAATAAAGGTATTCACTAACATTTTTCTATGTAAATAAGAAATTTATTACACAGCGTTTATTTACTGTATATATAAATTTACTTTTGTCATGTCTATTCTAAGTGAACAAAATATTTACTAACTTATTTACACATTCTTTCTCTTTGTACCTATGTGTTCTTTGTAAATAAATTTATTATGTGACGAATATTCAGTACATATAAAATGTACACTTTGTAATGTCTATTCGAAGTGAATAAAATATTTGCTAACGTTATTTTACGTGTCCTTTCTCTTCATACCTTTGTGTGTGTATGTGTGAGTACATGCGTGCGTGTGTTATAATGCGCATGCTATAACACGTGCGAATAGCATTTATGATGTAGTGTCATTAGAACCTTAGAGATGCAAGCGACTCCTTTCTCTGCAGAAGCAGTGGGTCTATTTGCAAATCCGTCCCGAATTATCATAGCGGGATACAGCAACTCCGGAAAGAGCATAATTTGCCAGAAAATAATTGAAAAGTATGAAGAGAAGTGCCACACTGTACTCTACTGCGGGGCGGGGTAAATGAACACCCGTTACGGAATCATCCAGCTATAGGGAACAAGATCAGGGTTAGTAAAGAAACAATAAACCCTTTTGAATATACCGATCAAGAGGCGGTTTACAAGGGTCTGTTATATGTTCTCGACGACTGTTTTCTAGAAGCGAGTGATAAACAAACACGGCACGGAGGCGTTTACCGCTGGACGGCATTCGTCAATCTCTGTCGCGTTCATAACGCAGAATATATTCCATTCGGGAGGGAGTGAATGTATGTGCGCTTACATTGATAGTGCGGGGATTCGATAATACTCATGACTGTGCTGAGACTTTCATCATACACATCGTCATCGTATTCTTCACCGCGGTTAGATTCGGGTGTTGATGTGTCTGAAAAAGAAAAAGCACCATTTAATTCAAGTTGTAACTCTCAGGCATGTGTTGTAACGGCAGTTATGTTTATTATTACTGTTGTTGTCATCACCGGTATTGTCAAAGAGGAGTTATTTAAATACTTACGGTGGGGGTTCATAAACTCCTTGAGTGCGACAGTTTCTTCAAGACTGTTACCATACGCTTCCTCGGTGCCTTGAGACCTCAATGAAGGCGTGTGTAAGTCAGGTGTGTCGCGATCCTCCTTTTTCATTTCGCTGCGCGCTCTTCGGTGTATACAGGAAGACAGGTTCGGGCCGAATTCGATCACTGGCATATATGCATTTGCTCCTCTCCCATCCCTCCTAAACTTGCAAGCGAAAACAAACAGGGCGGGTCATGTTTGCCCTGGTCTTATCTTATCATAGACACCTGGTCGTAGGTCACTAATGGAGCAGAGAAACGCTCTCTCGGGTCACTAATGAAGCGGAGAATTGCTCCTCTCCCATAGTCTTACCGCAGAGCACCTCGCCGTGGGAGTCATTTTGCCGGGTGGAGGTCTCGTGTACGTATATGGAAACGCCATTAAGAACCTGTACTAATTTCCCCATATCCCCCACCAAAATCTCTGTTAACAGCCTATAAGTCAAGCTGTGTTTATGACCCGTTAGAAATTCCGCGATGAAGATAGGGAAGGTCTGATTTAATGAATGGGTTTACAACACCTCGCCCACGTATGTGAAATAAATGATACGGCAGATGAAATATCTCATGTACGTAGTTGACATAATTTGAATTTATAAATAAAAAAAAAACTCATGTATGTACATGGAACAAATCATAAAAATGCCCCCAATACTGTAATAAATTAAATTATACCCCAGGTAAGGAGACGAACTCTTATCTCGGACAGGTCACCCTTGATAACATCTCAGGTTTGGAGATGGGATGGGGTGAGAGGTGAAAGGAATTTGAGGCGTTTCTGAAAAATGAGGCGTTTTGTAAAAATGAGGGGATTTGGGCGTTTTTCCCTACTTATATATATATATATATATATATATATATATATATATATATATATATACATATATATATATATATATATATGTATAAATAACACACACACACACACACACACATATATATATATATATATATATATATATATATATATATATATATATATATATATATATATATATATATATATAAATAAACACACACATATATACATATATATATATATATATATATATATATATATATATATATATATATATATATATATACATATATGTGTACATATATATATGTGTATAAATAAACAAACACACACACACACACACACACATATATATATATATATATATATATATATATATATATATATATATATATATATATATATATATATATATATATATATATTCTTATATTCTTTCAAGTACTTGCTTTTTCTTAATGTAATTGACCACTGCGTTTTTATCATTTTCTTTTCAACACTCTCTTGGTGTCAATTGTCTCCTGATTTCAGCAGGGATGTTATATAGTTGGTCTTCATAGGTCGTGTGTGAATTTGATAAGAGTGCTTCTCTTCTTAAATTCCTGTTCAATTATTTGTTTAAGTTTGGCTGAAAACTTGTTGTCAAAAAGTCATTAACAGACTACTGTCACAACACTTCTCTAATCCGTCACCCTCTTATAATGTCTTAAAGAAAAATATATATGCAACAATCCCGTTTATTTTTGACAACAAGTTTTCAGCCAAACTTAAACAAATAATTGAACAAGAATTTGGCTGCCTTAAGATACAATTTATTCCAATCAATCCACTCAAGATCGGTGTATTCTTTGGCCACAAGGACAAACTGCCGGTCTTCATGAGATCTAACGTTATTTATAAATTCAAGTGCCCGGGATGTCCCGGTATCTATGTTGGATCTTGCCGTAGGTTACTGCAGGTGAGATATTGTAGCCATGTGGGATACAGTTTTAGAACGGGTCAGAAACTGAGTAAACCAGAATTTTCTAATATAAAGAACCATGCCTCCATATGTAAAATCGAAATAAATAAAAAACATTTCTCTATTATTGGTGGAACAAGCCATAGTGATTACCTAACCACCCTTGAGTCCTTATACATCAAACGGCTTGTTCCGTCTTTGAACTCTAACGTTTCCGCTTCTCCTCTTTATCTAGCATAACTGAAGTCGTAGGGTGGGGTCAGCTCTTGGTCATTCTTTCTTCTCCTTCTCCTTTGAATGGTTTGTTCAGCACTAGTTTCTTTTTACTGTATACGTTTCAAGTTTTATTAATTTTAATTTTTGTAAATAATTTTTTTTCCTTTTAACTTTATCTTTTAAAATAGTTTTTTTGTAAATTTTAACGAAATTTGTTATATTTGCAGATTGAAGATGCTCATAGTACATGTGCGAAACGTCTCGTATAAATAAATTATGGCCTTTTTTGATGTGTTTTGTGGACCCCGTGTATGCCTTATATTATATATATATATATAATGTATATATATATGTATATATATATATATATATATATATATATATATATATATATATATATATATATATATATATATATAATGTATATATATATATATATATATATATATATATATATATATATATATATATATATATATATATATATATATATATATATATATATATATATATATATAGTAAAACTGTAACCTGAAATTGTACTTGTGTATGTAATTAACTTTCATCATTAAAGTAAGAATCTGGTTGAGTAGCCCGTGGTCAGAGTCTGGTTGGGACCATGGAAGCTAGGGGGAAGAACTGCATCTTCTTGTATTGGTGACTAGCGACTCTAATGATCTTTCTCTGGCTTCTGGCTTCTCTGGAACCCCTACTTCTCCTTGTTATCTTCCATCTCCTCCCTTGAAGTTACTTCATTGGAAGATTTTATCTGTAAGGCCTCCCCTCGAACAGTTTGACTGGGAAGGGCAGTGGTGGGTGTTGTTAAACTCTCTCCTAAGAGGATTTGATTGGAAATGACCTCAGGAGGAGTAATAGTGCCTCCTCCTAGAAGGTCTAATTGGAGAAATGGTGAACTACTTCTCTTTGTCCAGCCCCTTTTCCTGGAAATTCATGTAAACGCCTCCTACTGAAGGCGGGATTATAGATATGGCTGAAATGTTAACTCCTGACGAGGTGCTAGGTAATGCTTGGTCAGCTGAATCGCGAGGGCACAGGTTCCAGATTTTATGATCGGTTTTATGGCCCTGGGCGCGATATACTCGCTCACTCTTTGAGTTCGTATGAAGATGGTTTCCTGCGGTTAGCTTACTGGACATATCTAGCCTCACAATGCATAACAACCAAGGCTTAATTGTTGTTCTCTCTCTCTCTCTCTCTCTCTCTCTCCTGTCTTTATTCTTTCTCTCTTTCTCTCTCTCTCCTTCTCTCTCTCTTTATTCTTTTTTTTCTCTCTCTCTTTATTTAATCTTTCTTTATATTATTACATTACTCGGTCTCACTATCTCACACTGCCCTCAGTGTGACAATAAAAATATAGTTTAAATGGATAGTTGTAAATTCACATACAAAACAAATTGTATGATTGCCCATAATGTAAAATACACACATAAAATAAGTGAGAAAAAAATGGATACTATTGAATAATTCATATTAATACAACAATGGTAAAATAATAGATTAATAATGTATTGTAGAAAATTCATACATTATACAATGAATTATTACTTAAAAGAAATATTCATACACACAATGAATTATCACACTGTAAAATGGTTAATTGCAATAGTGAATATATAATGAAAAATCAATAACATATAAAGAAATTGGTAGTAAATCATGTCTATAAGAACACTATTCTTCTTTCTTGGCCCTTTCAATTTCTGTTATAATCTTCTCAATATCTGAAATTACTACACGTTTGACTAAAATTGCAAATACCATAATTACAAGTAAGATTATGATTAAATTGAACAGGGACAAAATTGGAGAAACTTTTCTTTGTGGTAGAAAAACTCATCTACCAATGGTAACTCATTCAGTTGTTTTAATTCTGACTGAGAGAAGTGAAACTCTTTGATATTCTTAGAATAGTTCATGTATGGGATATGCTTTTTAAAATTTAGCTCAGTGAAAATATGAGGTTAATAGTACAGCTGGTTTGGTATAACTGACTGTTCTACTAGGATGGAAACAAATCTGTGTTTGGACAAACTTGTAAATAACCCTTTTCTTGATTTTTGTTGTCAATTATTTCTTGAACACAAGTAGTTTCGTAAAGGTGATCAAGGTTACAAATGTATTCTTTTTCCCTTAAAATTATGCAATCTTTTAATTGGGTATCAGTAATAAATGAAATCATTAATCCATGTTCTTCTAATGCAAAATGGATGTTGTTGACATTTGAAATGATTACATTTTCTTTTATCAATAGACACATCATCTTTCTGATTAAATTTAAAATAATCTTATTATTCTGAGTTAAGTTTATAGTACACGAGAACATCTTTTACTAAAATAATCTTATTATCTACTACTTTGTAACGAGAGTTTATGAGTTTAATTTCTCTCTCCAGTACAAAATTGAGAAATTGTTGGTTTTCATCATATTTACCTTTGTTACAGTTTTGAGAAGTTATCACTTTATTTATACTGTACCTCTTTCTGATTAAATGGTAACACTAAAATAATCTTATTATCTAGTACTTTTGTACTTATGAGTTTATAGTACACGAGAACATCTTTTACCACAGGAGTATAATGGCCCCCTACCAAATAAAAATTAACTATATCTTCCAATTCTTTAGGAGTGATTAGTGTTGGGCTTAACATTCCCGTATAAGCTAACAAGACTGCGTTTAACATGTCTCTATGTTCTTGCAAGATAATTTCTCTCTCCAGTACAAAATTGTTCAGAAATTGTTGGTTTTCTATCATATTTAGTTCCTTTGTTACATTTAAGTTTTGAGAAGTTATCACTTTATTTATCACTGTACCTCTTGCTGTTGCCCACTGTTCCAGTATTTCACTTCTAGCCTTTTCTTTTTCTACATTAGATTCAGTTGCAACTCCAAATAGTTGATTTAGTGCTGTTCCTATAAAAGGTAAGAGGAATCTTTTGGACCTTGTATTTAGGATATTTCCTATGTCATTATCTAACTTTTTCAACAATGGTAGGGCAATTTTATTATCACTCTTCTGTATTATGGAGTTGAGTTCTTTTTGAACACCCTTCAAAGACATTTCATTGATAAGCACTGAAGAAATATCTATATTCACGATTCCTAAATCTTTTATTAATTTCACAGATCCCCTTTTCTCTAGTAGTGCACCCTTTCGGATGACAACTTCTGTGGACACGAATTAGAGTATTACGATTATTAAGTTGAGCCGCATGTTTGTATCTGTAAGAATAATCCTTATCAGATATTCTGTATCGATGAGGTATTTTTTTTTTTTTTTTATAAATACAATATACGTATGATATTTTCAGTCTAACACTTTACATAAGTTTATCTTTTTCTTAACTCATATCTTTTGTTTACTTGTTCTTCCCTATTCTCCTTCAATACTTCTAACTTTTTAGTGGACCAAGCGTTTGCTTTTATTACCTTCACATGATTCCAATGAACCACCCTTTCCTTTAGATCATTCTCATTAATAATTTTAAGCTTATTTAATTTTAACACTTCTAATACTCTATAAGGACTATGAAAATTAGGAGAAACCTTTACATTAGGACCTTCTGGAATATGATTTTGAAAATATACCTGAGTACCCACTATAATGTCTTGGCATGAATTTTGTGAAATTCGTTAAGTCTAGTCCTCGTTTGTTTGATCGTTTCATAAGTACGTCTAGTTTTCCATGCAATATAGTCATCATAATTATAAGTATGTCTGGGTGGTGTTGCATCATCTAGTAAGGTATTAGGTAATCTTTTTTTGATAACCATACAATAAGTAGTGTGGTGATTTTCCTATTATCTCATTTACAGTATTGCTTATAGTAAACTGCAGGTCTTCCAAATCTAAATCCCAGTCTTCTGTATTAGGTTCAACTAAAGTTTTCAGGATATCCTTTATTTTACGATTTGTTCTTTCTATTGCTCCATTTGAACTTGGTTTATATGCTGTTATTTGACATTTATTTATATTGTAAAATTCACATAATTTTCTTAAAAGCTCACTAGTAAATTCAGCCGCGTTATCAGAAAGAAGAACTTGGGTACATGAATGTCTCGTGGTAATTCTAGATTTAAGAGCTTCTGCTACTGTAATTGCATCTCTATTTCTTACTGGTACAATTTCTACATATCTGGTTAGATAGTCTAGAAAGAATAGTATCTGTTTATTCCCTCTGATAGTGGTAGGAAATGGACCTAAAAAGTCCATGGTAACTAACTGAAAGGGATTTAATGCTGATGGATATTTTTCAAATGGAGCCCTTGGATTTACGTTACCCTTATTTCTATTACAAACTACACAATTTTGTACAAAGTTCTTGGCGTCTTCACTACAATATGGCCAAAAATAATTTCTGGTTATGATTCTGCTTGTTTTTTTAATTCCTGGATGTCCTGTTAGTTCTAAAACTTCTCTGATTAGTGTTTTTGGGACGTATAGAAGAGAACAACCATTCTTCTCTGTTGGCCTTTTATACAACAAACCACTTATTAATACGAAATCAGGTTTTAAAGATTCATCTGTTATTAACTGTCCTATTATCTGTCTGATTTCTACATCATTTCCTTGTATTTTTACTCTTTCTAAGTCTGAGTCTACCACTTGACAACTAAAACAAAAGGTATTAGTGGTAATGCATTTCTCTGTTTCTTCTTGGGATCTGGATAATGCATCTGCTAGTGTATTAAATTTCCCTGGGATATATCTGAATTCTGGAGCAAATTCTAACACATTAATGAACCATCTATTAAACTTCATGTTATTTGTAAAAGTTCTCTTTTTAAACAAATCACACATGGGTTTGTGATCAGTAAGTACACTGACTTTATGACCTAGAAGTATGTCTAAATTTCTTTAATCCCCAGTATAATGCTAAACATTCTCTTTCTGTAGTACTATAATTTCTTTTTGCTGGGTTTAAGACTCTACTAGCGTAATATACTGCCCTCATTCTAGTTTTGTCTTTTTGTAGTAATACAGCTCCTAGCCCTGTACTTGAGGCGTCACAAGCAAAGTAAAAGTCCTTGGAGAAATCTTAGTAGAATAATACAGGATTCCTTGTCATTTTACTCTTTAGCGTTTGGAAGGCTGTCTCTTGCTCTTTATTCCATTCATATTTGACTTCCTTCTTTGTTAATTCTGTTAATGGTTTGGCTATCGTAGAAAAACCCTTAATAAAAGGTCTATAGTAACCTACCATTCCTAGGAATCGTCTCAATGCTTTCAAATGTGTGGGGCTGGATATTCAACTATTGCCTTTATCCACTAATACATATATACAGTATACACACACACACATGTATATATATATATATATATATATATATATATATATATATATATATATATATATATATATATATATATATGTGTGTGTGTGTGTGTGCGTGTTCCGTACCTTGAAGTTTTCTAAGCGTATCTCGTCGATAACTTCTGCCCGAATGTCTCCAAAATCTAGATTTCTCATGCCTTCGTCAGTTACGTTCCAAGAGTTTATTTCGATCGTTTTCATTATGTTTAGCCTCGTGTCTTATACAATGCTGATAAACGGTACCGCCGCTAAGTAGAAACACTTGCGATAAGGCATATTTACAGTAGACTTCAGCTAAGATTGCACTGTAAACTCACTGACATATATTTGTCGTACATGTGATTAGGGACGTATACTTTTGTTTGTTTGTAAAACTCTGGAAAGCTCGTTTCCACTGTTCAGCAACAGGAAGTAAAGGTGAGGTCCCACCGAGACTCGAACTCGGATCGCTGGATTCAAAGTCCAGAGTGCTAACCATTACACCATGGGACCTTACATTTCCTAAAAATTCCGAAGAAATTCCGACAAATCAGAATTTACCTTTCTTACAGGTGCATTTCTCAACTAATCTCAACACCCACAACTATACATTCATTATTGTTTTCTCTTCGTCTAATTTCGTTTGTCTCTAAGAGAACCCTATGCAATGTTAACTAGATTTAAGCATAATTTAATATTCTTTAAGATTAAGATTTATTTGCATTACTGTTGAATTGTAAGATTAAGAATAACATCTCCAATAATGACCATTACTTTAGGCACTGATTTCATATTCTTTTCAGCCTTCATTCTATTCGCCATCTGATCAACCTGGTTTCTCTGCATCATGTCAACACTGGGTCCTCTGAATATGTTTGAAAAATTTAGTTGCCTTGTAGATTTAGGAAATGATTAGTCCTAATAAAAAAAAACTTCTTCAAATATCAACAACAATAATGATCTTCTTCCATCACCATTATGAGTTCTAACATTACTTGTGATAACAACAGCTCCATTTCTAAAAATAGATATATTTTAAGAAAAAGGATAAATAGAAACTAACGGAGTATTGGAATAATTCTCTCAACTACTTAATAAGCCAAGTATTTAATTTTCATAGCTCTCAGAAAAAACAGTTTGGTTCATAGTTACTTTTCTGAATGCATTGCTAGGCAATGGTGCATGGGCAACATGCTGATGGGGTGACACACGTTGAGGAGATGTCAATTTGCTAGAAGTTGCCACATTAGAACATGGTAACTCTTGGATTAGGTCACCCAAAGAATTTCCTTTAGGAAGATAACTCTTATTTCTTTTCATGGAAATTTGTGATTTTTCCAGAGCCAGTGTTTGCTGGCCATGTACAAAAAATAGTAGGTGGAAAATACCACCAGAAATTAAACTAAATGGTGTATAGACATTAGTATTTACTCTCTTGGAGGAGACAAACGTGATTAGACGAAGAGAAAACAATAATGAATGTATAGTTGTGTGTGTTGAGATTAGCTGAGTAATGCACCTGTAAGAAAGGTAAATTCTGATTTGTCGGAATTTCTTCAGAATTTTTAAGAAAAGTAAGGTCCCATGGTGTAATGGTTAGCACTTTGGACTTTGAATCCAGCGATCCGAGTTCGAGTCTCGGTGGGACCTCACCTTTGCTTCCTGTTGTTGAAGAGTGGAAACGAGTTTTCCTGAGTTTTACAAACTGTGAAAGGTTCTAGGCGTTCCTAAGTTAAAAAAAAAAATTATGATTTTCCAAAATATGGACTACTGTCTATATGAAATGCAAATGGTTATGTGCAAAAAAAAATCCTTCTCAGTTAGATGTTTAAAACTAAATTATCAATATGATTTCGTGAAAATGCTTCTCCCCCACTCTTCATATACTTATGTATAAAATAGAATGGAAACAATTACAACCACCTGTAATTTTCATAGCTCTGAGAAATAACAGGTTGGTTCATAGTTACTTTCCTGAATGTTTTGCTAGGCAATGGTACGTGGGCAACATGCTGATGGGGTGACACACGTCGAGGAGATGTCAGTTTGCTAGAAGTTACTGCATTAGAACATGGTAATTCTTGGATTAGGTCACCCAAAGAATTTCCTTTGGGAGGATAACTCTTATTTCCTTTCATGGGAATTTGTAACTTTCTCAGAGCCAGTGTACCGCTGGTCATGTGCAAAAATTAGTAGGTGGAAAATACCACCAGAAATTAAACTAATGGTGTATAGACATTACTATTTACTCTCTTGGAGGAGGCACACGTGATTTAGACAAAGAGAAAACAAAGAATGTATAGTCGTGGGTATTGAAATTAATTGAGAAATGCACCTGTAAGGAAGGTAAATTCTGATTTGTCAGCATTTCTTCAGAATTTTTAGGAAATGTAAGGTCCCATGGTGTAATGGTTAGCACTTTGGACTTTGAATCCAGCGATCCGAGTTCAAATCTCGGTGGGACCTCACCTTTACTTCCTGTTTTTGAAGACTGGAAACGAGTTTTCCTCAGTTTTACAAACTGTGAAAGGTTCTAGGTGCTCATAAGGTAAAAAGAATTTATGAATGTCCAAAATATGGACTAGTGTCTATGTGAAATGCAAACAGTTATGTGTAGAAAAAAAAATCTCTTTCGGTTAGATATTTAAAACTAAATTATCAATATGATTTCGTGAAAATGCTAGTCCCCCACTCTTCCTAGACCTATTTATAAAATAGATCATACACAGTTACGACCTCCTGGCTGGAACACTACATCACGTCTCTGCACCTTCATGAGTCAGTTGTAACCCACAACATTAGCTACAATCTCGCAACAGGATACGATCACATCCTCTTACAGTTGTCATTCAATACCCCTTCAACTCCTACCGTGAACCCCTAACTGGTTGCCTACCTGCTGCTATGAACTTGGAATTTAAAAACCAACCGAAAATAAGATCCTTTGGGGTGATCACGGAAAATAGGTTGCGGTCAGTAGTTCAAGCAACAGACGCCTTACTTTGCACTAAGCCCAAAATGTAGAAATGACCACCACAGGTGAGATCTTAAAGAATTCTATTCCATTATAATACCCGCTATGCTTGCCTCCGGCAGGGATACCTATAGATTTCGTTAAGGCAGTGCTCATAACATACCTGGCTAGAATAACTTGGTTCAAGATCTGTACTGTATACACTCTCACGAGAAATGTTTTTACTGTGGATGCAAAATAGTAGCCTGAGGGAAGGACACTTTGTTAATGAGACAGACGAGGCTATGGCAAGAATGTGGGGCAATCACTTCAGCATTATCTAAATTGTATAAACGATCAAGACTCCCGAAGGGATGTAGGTACCCTCCTTACTGATAACATTCAATTTCATTTCACCGGTCGCATTACGACAGGTAACATCAGATGCCATAAACAACTTACCCAATAATAAATCGCCCGGTTGTGATGGTCTTCCTCCAGAAGCTTTCAAATTCTGCCACACGATAATCTACATCTTGCTAGCTGCCCTTTTCAATGCATGTATAACTCGCCAGTTTCTCTCAGCCTCCCTACCCTAGTTCACTTAATACCAATGATCAAAAACAAGCTAAAGGATGCAGCTGACCCTGGCAATTGCCCGATTGCAACTACCAAAATTGCGTCGCAGATACTTGAGTTGGTTCTTCTATTGAGACTTCTCCCCTTTCTGCACACTACTAACAACCAGTTCATATTTACAGCAAACCATTCAACCGATACCTGCATCTACATCCTGAAAGAATTGCTGAACTATTACATATCATCAGCCTCGCCTGTATTCCTATGTTTTGTAGATGTGAGAAAAGCATTTGGCAGAGTAAACTACCCGAAGCTCTTCCTGAAGCTGCACAAAAGAAGCGCACCTCTTTATTTAACTGGTATTTTATATTGCTGATTCTCCACGCAGCAATTCTGTGCTAAACGGGGTAACGTATCATCGTACAACTCAGGCTCCCTAAATGGGAATCCTCTCTCC
This sequence comes from Macrobrachium rosenbergii, assembly GCF_040412425.1. NCBI lineage: Eukaryota > Metazoa > Arthropoda > Malacostraca > Decapoda > Palaemonidae > Macrobrachium > Macrobrachium rosenbergii. The sequence goes on along the minus strand of NC_089754.1, from coordinate 6,628,912 downwards.
ATAACTGTTTAATACATACACAGATGCCCTGAGTGTCAAACTGAACTAACTTCCAATCAGATGCCCAATCAACGAAACAACAATAAACGACCTCTCTTACACCAACAATATGGTTCTGATTTCCCCATTAGTTCAAGGTCTCCAGCGACTAATTGACACTTGCTGGATATATGAAAAGGAATTTGATACACTACACAATGAAACTAAGACCCAATGTATGTCGCTGCTCCAGAGAGTGCTAAAGCATATTGCAGAGCCAGAAATCTTCTTCGGAAATCATCGTCTGGAACTCATGCATGGATATACATGCTTTGGCCATATTATCATGCACGACCTAAAAGATAAAGCAGACACAGAGCAGAGGCGTCGTAAACTATGTGCAACTGGCAACAAGACTGCAAGGAGGTTTGCCTTCTGTCACCAAGACACGAAATTGTAGTCGAGAGTTTTTGCCCACCAATAGCTCAGCACACACTGATTCACGCCCGCTGTTCCGGCCAGGGATACTCAGTCAATAGAAAATGGCTCCGAACCAGGCAAACAAAGTGGTGGCAACATTGAACGCGAGTGGATTTTCTGATTTTACTTAAAAAAATACTCTATAAAACAAAAAATATACCCAAGCTATGTAATATTATGTTAACATAAAAAAATACAGACAAATTTACGATAACTTTGTGCTAATTCAAGCTATAGCTGGGTTTACAAAGAAGTGATGTAGGCTTTGGCTACCGATAACTTACGTTAAGTTTGCTAGCAGACAAATTAAACAAAGAACAAAGATGAATTCTGGAATACGTGGGGGCTGAAGTGAAGGTGCAAAAGTTACATTAAGTTCCTACAAAATCTCTGGAATCGCAATTTAATTAAGCCTACATTTTACCCACCGGATTCACTAATGTTGGATTGTTTCGTTACAGGTGGCAATTCAGTTCAAGGCTAGGATGGGTATCGATTAAACTGGATCAAAAAACACTAGAACTACCTAAGGCTTCACTGCCGATCTACGACACACGGTACCATATGTCTAGCCTAGCGAAGTTTAAAAGATGAGAAAGCTAACGACGCATCGCTTAGCTTCACCGAGGGGTGTTCTCTTCAGAAATCTCAATTTCAAATTTCTTAGTTTCACAACTCTAATTTATTAAACGTGCAACGTGCAGTATATTCCTCAGTAATAATAAAAGACATGCAAGAAAGGAAATAATAATATCATTTCGAATCAGAACCATCACGTAAGTCGTCACTCTCGTCTGCTATTCCTACTGGTCTCTGAACCTGAGCAGATGGAAGGTTTTGTAGGCAAAATCCCTGCAGAAGATTTTGTCGACAAAACTGCTGCTCTTCAACTCGTACTGCTACAACATATATGGGTGTTCCCTTTGGATGAACTATACCCGAGAGCCCGTGAGACGTAGCACCACTGTACACATTATGCAACGACATTCTGGGACGCCTCACCAATACATGAACACACCCGGCCACCACACTTCTACCCAGTGGATGATCTGAAAATCATTGTTAGGCGAAGAATGTCCAGTCTTATCACCCGACTGAGCACAATATGCTTATACTAAGCATCTTAAGCAGTGAGGCGAGATGATCTAAAATTTGGGAAAGACGGGATAATGAGGCCCCTGTTCCATAAATGGCGTTATCTTCCTTGACAGAGGGGCGCTGGCGGCTGAGTTGCTTAGTATTCTTATTCACTATTTTTGCAATTTATTAAAGTGTCATCTGCAGAATCTGTTGTTATTATTATTATTATTATTATTATTATTATTATTATTATTATTATTATTATTATTATTATTATTATTATTATTATTATTATTATTATTGTTACTGAGATTTGCTCTTTTCACTTTTCGTATTTAGCCATCTGGACCTGACTTCTGTAACCACCCAAGGTCGCTAGCTGGAAATTAATTTGTATGCAATCTGTTTTTTATTATTATTTTTAATAGTTTTACTCTTATTCTCAACATAATACTGTCACTACCATTAAAGTGTCATCTGCAGAATATTATTATTATTATTATTATTATTATTATTATTATTATTATTATTATTATTATTATTATTATTATTATATAATTATTATTATTATTATTAAAAACTTTTGAAAGACAATAATCATTCTTACAAAGATATGAGTGGATTCGAATTAAACCAACTAACTCTTTCTGAACGTAGTTCTATGAGACTTTCACATAACAATGAGGTAATTCACGAAAGTGCCTACCCAGCATGTTCAACTCACATTCTAAACTACTCTGGAATGACTCCAGAGTGAAGTAAACCTTGGTCCACTTCACCCCCTTAACCAGGTTCACTGCACTGCCTCTAGAATCATATTACTCCCTTTGAAGTTTAGAATACTCTCACAATTTTTACAAATCATGATAAACACGTACTAAGCTGTATTCTTTCAAGGTTCATTTTGAAACGATATTATTTTTGTTACCTTTAGTATATAATGTCAGAAAGATCCACTTTGACCTCCTCCATTATACGAGTAAGAAAATATTATGTACCAGAGTATACCTTAAGTTAAGTATACCTTAGTTTTACCAGACCAATGAGCTGATTAACAGCTCTCTTAGGGCTGGCCCGAAGGATTAAACTTATTTTACGTGGCTAAGAACCAATTGGTTACTTGTTCATCCACATGATATGAAAGCGTTACAGACTCCAAGCTTTCTATATTCATTGAGACATTTGCACATTAAGAGTCCGTTAAAATCTTTGTAGAAGGAATCGGCGTATTGAGCTGGGAAGCTGCTGAAAAAAGGTCTTTATATTTTACCACGAAGCATCGCGTCCAAATACTAGTTTCTCAATCTCTTGTTTACCTAAATCGATTTCGAAGTGAGACCCCAATGTCTATAATTATCTTATCGGGGTTCTCGTTTCGTGTTATTTATTTTGATAAACAGAGGGCAGGCAGTTATCATCCATAAGAACTAAATCAGAACATGATAGTTCAGTACAGGATACTTCAGACTTCCGTTTTGGGAATCTTTCTCCGGAGGAGAGAGGAGGGGTGCAGCTGTAAACCAAGTTTGGTACCAATGGATTTTCTCCTAGCAATTTTTTTTTTATTCTTATAGGACACGTGTAAGGTTTACTGTTCAGTGATTCACCTGTCCTTTCATTCCATACATTTATATGAATTAGTAAATCACTTCCAGGGAATATGAACTTTCTTTTGGAAATATCTTTTTGTACCTTATGTTTGTAAGGAGTTCAGCCTTCTGGTAGAAATTCGAATTTTTTCCCCGATCACCCTTGCACCAATGTTGATATTTACAGACACCTTATATGTGCATGCACTGCAAATTTGTTGAAACGGGAAGTGAGAGAAACACTGACGAAGAAACCGCCAATTGCCCAATTATAATCATAATTCCGAAAAAGCTGTCATCTCATGGTTATTACAACCCTCTCCTCTCCCTGATTTGACCAAAGTCAATCAATGAGAGCTCTCCGAATTAACACTATCTCTGTGAAAAGACGTAGTTATGGATCTCAGCATTACGTGTTTAATTCAAATGCATTATATTGACAGTTAATAATTAATACTAGAAATTGTGGGAAAGTAATTAAATGAAATAGCAAAATTTTTTAATGTTAAATCTTAAGGCTCCTTAAACCCTTGAAATGAATTGATTTCTATACACCCATTTTTGCATGAAACAGCAAAAACGCGGAGCATTGCTGCTTTGTTGAGTAAAAATTATATCAAAAGGGAAAGTTATTCTAAACTGCTGATTGATTTGAATCTGAAAGTGGAAGAGCTATGAAACTCTAAGTAGTATTTTGAACATGGAATCAAATCACTTTAGAGCGATTTCAACTTAGATTTAGATCACATAAGAGTGATTCAATCTAGGTTTAGATAACTCCAGAGAAATTTCAGTCTGGATTTAGATCCCTTTAGAGTTATTTCAAACTTTTTTTTAGATCACTCTAAGGTGATTTTACCTTATGTTCAGATAATTTTAACGTGATCTGAACCAACTCTGAGGCCACTTTAGATGGATTTCAGTTTAGTTTTAGATCACTCTAGAGTGATTTCACCTTCGTTTAGGTCACTTTAAGCCCCGTACACACTATGCATCATGATGCGCGCAGTGTTGAACGGATGCGTTGAAAAACCACTTTTTCAACACGAAGCCGCATCACCAACGTGTTGATGGGACAAAGCCATTTCATGAGTCTTTGCAGTGATGAATCAGCAGTTGGAGTGATAGGACGTCTGCTCAGCATGTCTGCTCAGCTCCAGCGCCGATGGCTCAATCACATTTTATTGAATTGCATTTTTGTTCTGAGATCCATTTGCTCATTAACCTTATCTGCATTTCCTTTCTTTTGAAAGTTATTTTTCCTGCTGAAGTCCATACTCCCTTTCTTCTAATTTTCCTTACGAGACTTCTCTTTCTTTCTCTCACCTTCCTCCTGAGGACCTGATCTATCCTCCTGTATTCCTGCACAGTCTTCCAATCTGTCTTGCAGTTTCTTTTTCCACTAAGTTTCTCATTTCCTCTTTTCACCACTCTTATTCCTTCTTCCTAAACCTAAAGTCACTCACTGCTGATTGACTTTATCTTAAAAAAAAAAGGTAGTAAGAAGCTCATTTTCTCTCTCAAAAGTATATTTTATAAATATTTTTCCTTGAAAATCGTTTTCTAATGAATTCCCTTTCTGAACATATTTCTACAGGCTCTTATCTCATGTACCCCAAGAGATCTGCCTTCCCAGTATGCCATCTCTTTCCCATTTACCTATTTGTGCACTGGCATGCTCTAAAAACCTGCAATGCACAGATTCAAACTCTCCAAGAAACTCTTGTACTCTAATTCTCTTTCAATCCTGGCCCACACACATTCTCTATCAGAACTTTCCCTTTTGCCAGGCTCAATCTTACCCCATACAATCTTCATACAAACATATATGTATTCTTAATCGCTGCCCAGAGTTTTGCTGATTCCACAATCAATACAACTTCCCAAGCCGTACACTTTCAGCTATCCTCAACACACTGGCCCTTTATCCTTACCATTCCTGCACAAAATGCCTTTTTTTCCATCTCTATCACTCAGTGCCAAACCAGGCAGCTTCCCTTCTTAAACCCAATAGCTATCATACATTCCTTATCTTCTGCACCACATTAATATATATTTAAACCAGGAAGATGCATAGAAATACACGATGTGGGGTTACAAACCCTATACCACGGCTGTTTTATGACTTTCACACTGTGTAGAGTAGTGGAAATGTTATTATTTTCTAGCCATTTAAGAGAACTGAAAATCTGACGCTGTTCGTCTCTTGTGGAGAACCTCACCTGCCATTTACAGGCATTTATTTTCACCACATCTATCGCGTGAGAACAAGTGAGCAGTGTTGCAGTACAGTTTGGCCGCTAGTCATTTTATTCAACACCACTACTGCATCACGTGGCAGATACATGATGCATAGTGTGTATGGGGCTTTAGAGTGATTTCTCCTTCTTTAATATCACTCAAGGGTAACTCGATGATGATTTCAGCCTTAGTTTAAATTACTCTAAAGTTTCTTCAAATTGCTTAGCTTAACGAGCAAAAAAGCTATATGGCTCGAGAGCTATAAACTTTACTATGTGGTCGCTCTTTCTCAAGATTTTGTAGGAAATTTAATTTATCTCTCATCCCTATTTCTGAATAATACTAAATGCAATACAGTGAACTAGAATTTATGCTAGTAAGTGCAAGAACCAATTTACGACCATATGCAGTTTTCATTACAATGCGAAAATAAGTCTTCAACAATTGATTTCACTTAGGTTTTAGCTGGCCAAGACTGTCATTAATTACTGATACAATAATATTCAGAATTTGAACAAAAATTGTCCAGATTTATCATGGCCAAACCACCTTTATTGGTTTCAGAGAAACAGAGATTTTTCAACTTTTATGGATATCATTTCACATTTGAATACTTCCTTTACAGGCACTTAGACAGACTCAAATAATATCTCTATTAGAAATGCTTATAGCATCCTCTACCATTATTACAAACAGTTATAGTAAATGGACAATCGTTTTTATGAGTGTGCTTTAATAACAGCGAATGTATCAAATCACTGATAGGAATCCAGTAACAGTCCCCCAGAGAGAATTTATTTCCTTTTGACATTGAGATTATACTTGATTACTTCCCACTTCCTGAATTAATGATTCTCTCTTTTCCTGATTTACATTTTATTTCGCTTTTACCTAACTGGGTTAATGCGAGTACTAACTCTGGTTTCACATGATTCCAGAGACTCTCGTAGCACTGTGTCGTACTGTAGTCCTCTTACGTCTGCAGTCCCAGTGGAACAATCATACTTGGTGGGTCTCACGATGTCTTTCAAAGGTGTGCAGTGCTAAGGATACTTTGCATAGCATCAGATCGGGGCACCCTCGGGACTACTCAGCATCTTACTGGAATCTCGGTTATTCACCTTCACACTTAGGATTTCTTCTTCTGGTCAAGTACTGGCCAAGTGATATCTTGCCCAAAATTTTCTCCGTCTAAACCTATGGGAGAATACCAGAAGGAGGACATAAGGAGAACAGGACTTTTAGTGGTGGACTATCAAACTTCAGGCAGGCAGGCCTATAGTAGAATTTGAGGTTTCGTTTTCAAGACGTCAAGTACAACCCCTAAGGTGGTATTCTTGCATTGTTGGAGTATCTACAAGGCTTTAGTAGCCTGGATATTGGGGATATGGAGACCAACCATTATACACAAGCAGGTGACAGCTGTATTAAATCTGACAACACTTTCTAATTGGGTCGCCTCTTTAACTTGATAGGAGGTAAGCTTCTTTCCATTTCTTGTGCACTATCTGCAGGCAGACACAAAGCAGCAGTGGCATTTTCATTTTGAAAGGATTACAGAAAGGAAAAATAGAAGAGAAAGTTTGGCAATACGAGGTTAGGATAATTTCGATAAGCTCTTAAATTGATTAGTGATGGTGCCTCTCGCTCCGTTTGTCTCATGTATATGGCCTTTGCTCAGTTATGGCAACAGCAAGTTTTTCTTATCATCACAGAATATTGTTAACTTAAAGATACATTACACTTTCCTCTCATAAACTTTGCTATAGAGATGTTCTATCACAAGATTCTCTAGGGATTTTAATTTACCCAACACTGCATTATGATTAATGCAATTCAGTACATTAGACTTCATGCTAGAAAGCACATGAATCATGTTTTGGAGATGAGTAATTTCCATTACAATGCAAAAAATACACATAAATATGAATTCTCCCCGACAATTAATATTTACCATTTCACCAATGATTCCATGACTTTATCATGACAAAACCACCTTTATTGGCTTCAGAGGAACAGAGATATTTTAAAACCATTAGAGATATCATTTCACATATACACTTACGCATACTCAAATGCTATTTCTGATAAAGATACTTGAAACGCCAGTGGAAAATAATAACCGTTTTTTTTTAGAACACCTTTAATAACAATAGAAAGCACTGAAAGGAACTCCAATAACTGTTCCTTAAAGAAAATTTACTTGCTTTTTTTCGTTAAGATTACATGTTACTTGATTACTTCTCCTTATTCTGAACAAGTAACTGTTTTTTTCTGATTTCTCTTGTATTTCTCCTTGCTCCTAATTTTGTTATTGTGGGTATTTGACTTTGGGATTTATGCAATTCTGGTGATTCTCGTGGATCGGCGTCTTAGTGCAGTCTTCTCGCTCTGCAGATGGCACAGGGATGAGCCATGTCTAGTGGAATGAGTATGTCCACTGGGTTTTACGATGTTTTTTGAAGGAGGGCCATACTAAGTACACTGCATAGCATCAGAGTGGGTCACCCTCGGGACTTCTCAGCATCTTACTGGAATCTTGGTCGTTCACCCTTCTCACCCGTGTTGGCAAACTTGTCATCTCAGGATTTCTTCTTCTGGTCATATAATCAGACCAGCTGATGTCTCACTTAAAAGTTTTCTCAGCCTAAGGCGGGAATGCATAGCCTATGGTAGATTCTAAGGTTTCATTGGTCAAGATGTCAAGTACAACTCTAAGAAAATTTACAGGAGCGCAGCGGTATCTTGCTTTGTTGTAGTAACCTCGGGCATTAGCACTGTGGTTAATTGGGTGTATGGAGACCAACCCTCAGTTCACACGCAGGTAACAGCTGCATTAAAACCAATGACACTTTTTAATCAGGGTTGAATCACTAACTAGGTGGAATGCAAGGTTCCTTCCATTTCTCATGGATTATCTACCAAGAGACATCAGACAGCAATGGCATTTTTGTTTAGAAAGGATTACAGATGTGGAAAAATAGAGAAGAGAACGTTTGATAGGCCACACAAGGATAAGATAATTATAAAAAGTTCTAAAACTGATCAACAAGGCTGCTTCTCTCTCTTTTTGCCTCAGCCACAGCAAGAAAAAACCTTTTTATCTTTGAAGGATATTAGTAATTTTAAGATATGTCAGGAATGTCATACCTTCCTCCCCCACCCCCACAAAAATAATTTTCTGCTGCAAAAGTAGTCTATTTAAATGTTCAAATTTCAATATAGAGAGAACTCTGACTGATTGTAAAATGGAGAAAGCAAAAAATTAAACAGATAGGAATCTATTAACTTCTACAGTTAAGAGCACTTGAAACTTAGGAATTTAAGACCAAATGTTGTATGCGTTCAGCTTTCCAATCTTTCTATTCTGGACGAGTAACCTGCCAGGGAATTACTTTTACATGGTATGTTTTGTATCAAGATCAGTTCCTTGAACCCCAATGATCATAAGTAACTGCTAGTTATTATTTCCCATTTTATCAAGGAAAACGAGTGGATTGTGAACAGTTTAAGCTTTAGCTGAGGCGCTATTGCCCAGAATATACACAGGAAAATGCTCCACAGCAAGGATTAAGACAAGAAACTCATCCTCTGCTGTGGTATAGTTACGTTGATGCCTATTTAAGTTCATAAAGAAGTTAGCTACTGGTTACTAAGCCTTGTGAATACCTTTTTGCAATAGTAAGGCACCAACTCCAGATCACTGGCATCCACAACATTTTCAAATGCCACTCCAAAGTCCAGTATCTTTAGCGTGGGCTGCACGTATATTAGCTTCTTCAGTGCCTCAAATACTACCTGGCACTGGATGGTACATGTGTACTTATGATTCTTTTGGAGAAGTATGATTAATGGGGCTTTAAATGTTGCATAGTTGGACAGATCTTCTGGTAACATCCTGTCATTCTGACAAAGAAATACGAAGCTTCTGGTATGAATACTAAATCATTTCATTTTCCTAATGTCATTATCTAAACTACAGACTTCACATTTGCGATGCATGCATGAATAACTATGGAGAATTTATGTTAATGCAAAGGACTGAATTTCTTATATAAAAGATGCTGTAATAACAGAGAATTGTTTAATGCAGAGCCAATTACACTTCTTCTCTCACAGGAATGAACTTGCAATGATAGTGTCTACTTAACATTACACTTTCATAAAATAAACTTGAAACTAACTTTCACCTGCAGTTCTATTATGACTTAGCAGATGTAATGTATCATATGGAACTGCTTCCTAACCTTACTTATTCTGCGTGACCAGAACTACTTTACAGCTGTAGCTGGTCAAGTCTCTCATTAATTACTGATGGAATAATATTCAATATTTGAATATTATTTCTCTCGATAAAAGCAACTTTATTTGTTTCAAAGAAACATGTAATTTTTCAACTTGAGTTATTGTTTCACATGCAAATACTTCCTTTACAAACATATACATAGACTTCAATGATATCTCTAGTTAAAACACTTAAAACAACACTAAGCATTATTACAATACTGATAGGAATTTCAATAACAATTCTCCAAACAGATTTCATTTTTTTTTTACATTAAGTTATGCTCCTTGATTACTTCCCTTTCTGAACTCACGACTCTCTCTTCTCCTGATTTCTCTCTTATTTTCCCTTGCCCTCTGCATATCATCAGAGAGGAACACCCTTAGGTTTTCTCATCAATGTACTGGAATCTCGTTTATTCACCTTACCTCTTGTGGTTGGACCATGTCATCTTTGGACCTCTGCTGGTCATGTTCTCCAGCCAGCTGACATCTTCCTTGCAAGGTTTCTCTGTCTAAGCCCATGGAAGTGCACTCAAAAGCCGGCTTAAGGCGAACAGGACTTCTAATGGTTGAGTTTCAGATCTCAGGTAGGTAGGCCTATGTTTAGATTCTGAAGTTTCATTTGCCAACAGATCGCGTATATCCCCAAAGACAGTCACAAGTGGGGCTTTTTGCTTCGTTGTTGTGACCTCAAGGCATCAGGAGTGAGGGGTAATCGAGGATAAGGAGACCAACCATAGGATGTATGTAGGTGACAGCTGCATTCAAGAGAATACAGAAATTTTTGCATCGTTGTTATGTGAAAAAACTAGTGTTCCTCAACTTATGTTTCGGATAATTGCTACAATAAATCTGTAAAGTCAGTTTATAATAAAAGTGACAGAATGCCAAAATTACGTAATTTTGTTTTCCCTATAATTCACCGGTTCTGAATCCATTTAACCGGTTGAAAACATCAACGTAAATGCAGTCTTTACATAAAGAAACACTAATAATCTGTATTTTTAGTTTTCTGTAAAAGAAAGCTATTGAGATGGCTTTGTCCGCATTTTTTCTGTCTGCCATCAAATCTGCAAATTCGTATATTGATCATCCACCCTCCAGTCATCAAACATAGCAAATTGCAGCCCTCTAGCCTCAGTAGTTTTTATTTTATTTAAGGTTAAAGTTAGCCATAATCGTGCTTCTGGCAACGATATCGGATAGAACAACACAGGGCCGTGGTTAAAGTTTCATGGACCGCGGATCATACAGCATTATACCGACACCACCGAAAGATAGATCTATTGTCGATGGCCTTGATTATACGCTGTAGTGGCTGTACAGAAAACTTGATTGTGCCGAAGAACCTTCGGCGCATTATTTACTTGTTTCTAGTGTTCCTGCGAGAATTACATGAGCCCAGTCGTGAATGCTGTCTGATGAACTACAGAACATAAGATTGATAGGTAGGGACTTGAATTATCCAGCTCACATTTTGGATACTTGCTACAATAATGCTGTGAAGCTGTTTGATAATAAAAGTGATAGGAATCTCTTTTTAATCAAGAGCACCCTTTCATTTCATCGGCTTTGAGTCCATCAGTCAGATATTGAAAATATTCAATGCAAATGTAACCTTTTCACACAAAAACACTATAAAAACAGATACCTACAGGAAATTGTCTTCAACTTCGTTTCTGAAATGTAATGTGCTAACTGTGATTCATTTTATTTGGGCCAGACATGTAAGGAATTGAATAAATCAATACAAATATTTAGTTAGAACCGGCCAAAATAATAAGGCTCTTTTTGTGCACCAAAGTGAAAACTTACATTAAACTGACTGCTCCCATAGATGTAAAATTATTTTTTCTAGAAATATTTGAGAGTCTACATTAAGACTGCTAACATCAATTTAAGCCAAGGTCTACTACATACTTCCAGCTCTGTGCTGGAGAAGATGTTCGAAGGAGATTTAAAATCAGAAACTAAATAATCTCAGCAATTCTTGTTAATGTCTTTGCTGCTCTTATGTTTACATAGTACCGAGTTAGTCCTAGGCGGTTGTTCTCCACCTGAACACCTCAGTTATAATGACTAGATGTGTTAAAATAATTATATGGTTCTTTGATCTCAGTGGCTGTTTGGGAAACCGACTCTTCTTTGTAGTCCTTTGTTCCATTATATGTAGTTTGCTGAAAAATGCTTAGGTTACAGGGAAAAGATCTTGCACCCTGAAGCTTTAGTTTCCTTGTGGCCAAACTTCTTTGTCTGTATTTCATAATACGTTGTTACTCCCGTGATAGTGTATATATATACCGGGTGTTTCGAAATTAGAGACCCCCCCCTTCCACAGAACAAATGGAAAGTTATGAAGTTTTCTGCGATAGCCTATCTCCAAGTACATTATTTTAAGTTTCTATTAAGTTATTTTTCATTTTACATTTCTTGTATTTTCAGACAGTGATGGAATTAGATACAGCCATGGCTAATGACTCAGAGGAAATCAGATGGATTGACCAAATCTGGGTCATAACCTTCAGAGAGGCCAGGGATGCTGGCACATCCTTCATTTCACGTTCCTGGATAGCTAAATACATTAAAAGAGATGAATTCTTTGTTAAAAGAAACTGGAACAAAAATCCATATGACTGTCATCGCGAAAAGAGTGAGAATCTTGGAAGGCCTGAAGCCCTTTCTCAGGAGTCAAAAGACATCATAGCTGAGGCAATGGGTAGACCAAGAAAGTCTTTACGTAAATTGGCGCTTGAACTAGAAACAAAAAAGGGAAAGAAGAGAAGTTATAGTGCTGTATATTGTGAGTTGAAAAAATCTGGTATCAAGCCATTTCATGTTATCAGCAAGCCAACATCACTCAGCAACAGAGAGAAGACCGTGCATGGTTTTGTGGTTCATTTCTTAAAGACTGGGATGAAGCTGACTTTCTCCATGTTGCCGCATCAGATGAATTCTTCATTTACACAGTCAGGAAGCCAAATCATAAAAATGACATCATTTGGGCTGCAAAGTTGGATGATATCAGCGATGATGTGCACTATCGCCAAGTTGTGAAATTTCCTGAATGTTTAGGAATTTTTCTCTGTTTCATAACCAAACGGTTAATGTGGATCATCAAAGAAAAAGGACAGACAAGGAATGGCAAATACTTCAGAGAAACTGTGCTTACTGGTGGAGTATTTCCTTTCCTCAAAGATCCTGAAAATGTGTTATCTGTTGAAGAAATCACATTTTTGCATGATAAGGCACCATGTTTCAAGGCTTTTCAGACACAGGAGCTGCTTCGAAACAGTGGCATCGATTTCTTCTCGTCAAGTGAATTTCCAGATAGCTCCCCTGACCTTAATGGGTGTGAAAACATTGGTAGTATCTTAAAGGATCGTGTTGTAGAGCGCAGAGTGAATTATGAAGGTATACCAAGCCATGAAGACCTGCAAAGAGAGGTGACCGAAGTGCTCAGGGAAATGGAGTTTGAGTCTCAGTTTTTTTTTGCGATTTGCTGAAATCATGCCCCTCAAGAATGCAGGCTGTGGTACAGGCAGGTGGAGGCCACACAAAATTTTAAATACTCAGAGAGAAACTTAAATAAATACCTGCTCTGAATTAGTTTTGTTTTTGTCCATATCAATTTTAGTTTATGCTGCAGAGGGGGCTCTAGTTTCAAACACCCTGTGTGTATATATATATATATATATATATATATATATATATATATATATATATATATATATATATATATATATATATATATATATATACATACATACATACACACACACACACACACACACACACATATATATATATATATATATATATATATATATATATATATATATATATATATATATATATATAATATTAAAACCCAAGTAATACCCGTGAGTTGATTATCTGAGGAAGCCACAGGAAATTTCTTTAAAAAAAGGCGATGAAAAACAAGCATAATTGAGGAAGAAAACTCTTAAAAAGAGCACAGAAAAATGTATTTTTGGCCCTCACAAAGAGAAAAAATTTATATTTTTACTGCATTTTTTAAGGAGCTATCTTCCTGAAATATTTATTGTGAGTGACTTTGTCTCTCGAAGATATGCAAAATGTGTGCATGTATATATATATATATATATATATATATATATATATATATATATATATATATATATATATATATATATATATATATATATATATATATATTTATATATACACAATAATAAAAGCACATTCTTCGTGTTTGTCTTAAATGGTTAAGAAAAAGCAACTGTAGACAACCAAGTTTGAGGGAATATATATATGAAAACAGAGGCTTTCGACCTTCAGTAAGGTCCTCTTTAACTGTACGAAAAAGTGATTACAAAGTTTAAAGAAACAAAAAGTATAATAAAAAAAAAGAAACAGAAAAACAACTTAAAGAGCAATTAAAATGATAACTTTCAGTCTGGGAGTCTTCCTTGGGCATCTTCATTTCTTGAAGGCGCCCCTGTGTTGTATAAGTAATTGAGTTATTTACTGGCCGAAAGAGCAATTTCCTCTAAAATACTTGACTGCAGATGGGCTGCCCGGCATATTAAGTAATCTGTGACAATGTTTCCAGAAGTGAAAGCCTTGTTGCTTTGAAAAATATCCAAATGCCTGATGAGTGCCCCTCTACTATTCTTCTGTTATTGGTATTTTGCTTCTTGCAGACGTTCTTCGCCTTGTCAAAAGAAATCTGATAGTCTAAATAGAACAATGGTTGACAAGGGCACTGTTACTGGCACCGGTCTTACATGCATTTTTATGTTCAGCTAAGCTGACTGAGCAGTCTCTTCCAGTGTCCCTGACGTAGGCTTTGGTACGTTTGTTCATTCCTGTATGGACAAATTCCATATTGAACAAACTTTCACATACGCATCCACCGACGCAAATGTCTAATTAGCTTGGATAGCTATGCCTATAAATAAATAGGAAAAGAAATCAAACTTGTCCATTTTTAATTCTGAATCATCACAAGTTATGCATCAAAGCTTCAAGACAAAGGCTCAGTATTAAGATGAAACTTCAAATATATTTTCGATTTTGGGTTAACGAGATCTTTGCCCACTCCAAGAATATGATATGAACTAGAAGCTGTAAGCTACAAGATTTTATGTGATACTCTTATACCGTATTCATAGATGAATGTTCCTGTAAAAATGAATTCTCGTATTTCATTGTCAGTTAAACAATTCAATTTTAATACTTCTTTCATCACTGCGTTTCATTTCATGCTCAAATCCTGATTAATTAATATAAAGGATCTAACTGCGGAGGCTTCATGGCAATCAGGCATATACTTCACAGCAACAGTGGAGTTCCCCACTATGACGTGATGAAAATCCTTTGCGCTTATTAATCATTCTCACTCTGCCTATTTATAGGGTTTATTGTAACTTCTTGTCCCTGATTGTTGCACCCATTCGCAATCGGATAACTACTGAGCCGCAAAACGATCCTATCGAACCTTGAACGTTTGGGACGTGCGCTCAGTGTTCTTCCACTGTGATGTATATAAGACTTATCTAATCGCAAGACGAAAATTGACGATAATCGGCACATGATACTCAACTCTTGCAAGCAATGCAGCTGCCAGTGATTTCAAAGCAGCATTTTCTTTCTCCTCATTGCAGATATGATGACCTCCTGCAATATCTACATCATTTTAAATATACTGTAGGCTGCAGCTACAGCACACTGTGCAAGTCTTTATCTATTGTTTGAAATGAAGAAATCTTGACGAACAGTTTTCAATATCTATTTATTCGATGGTGAAAAAGTTCAGTCACTATTAACTTGTTATACACAACTGAGGCATCGAAGCATGATAGTAATTACAATGCAACATGAACGAAACAGTCCCGAATGAAATGTATTTTCCAACAAATAAGTAAAATTCTTTTCTCAAAAGCAACATTACTATTAGTTTCAAGTAGTCATACTACGTCATAATCCAAACTTTCAGCCGTAAAATATTTCTATTCTTGCAGTCATCAATGTCTACAAACCATTCAGTTTCATTTCTGGCGGTATCTTCCACTTACTGACCAGGGTTGTTTTTTCTTATTACCCTGATAGGAAATAAGACTTATCTTCCCTAAACTGATCTCATGCAGGAATTACCGCGTTCTTATACGGCAATTTCTTATAGTAAATTGACATTCCCTTGACGTCTGCCGCCTTATAAGTATTTTACCAAAGCTCCTTCGCCGCGAAATATATTCTAGAAAACAACTATGATTTAACCATTCATCTTCAGAACAACAATGATTAAATACTGGACTTAGTCAACTGGTTAAGCGGAAAGAAAATCTTACGTAAATAATACGATAGTTTCTGATTTTACGCCTGAAATATTTCACATTTCTATAAAATGCGTCATTGTTATTATGAGTAATAGGAGGGGCTTGTTCAAAAGCAGGCTAAATTAAATAAAATGTGACAATGAATCGAACAAAATAAAGAGGGGCGAATTCTGGATTTTTAAAAGCGTCAACGTTCCTGAGGCGGCAGAGTTCTTACAATGATTCTTTAACCTCACTTTGTAACCACCATGACTTAAGATACGATGAGAGGAATCCAGGTAAAAAAGTAACAGGGGAAAAAGTCACAGAAAAATGTCAGAGGAAAAAAGTAGCAGTAAAAAAGTCACAGAAAAAATGCAACAGGAAAAAAAGTAACAAGAAAAATCACATTAATCTTTCCTAGATAGTGACCCCCAAGGGTTTTAACTCGGTATGTATCCAACTTTGCGGCGTGTTTAGTACAAGCCCGCTGGGCGATTTCCGTATAAGCATAAACAAAAGACTGTGAATATAAAAAAAGATAATGACTCCCAGGGAATATTGTGAATTTTTCCCCCCTGTGACTTTATCATCGGTCACCATAAATTAATGTAACTTTTTTCCTGTGACTTTTTCCCTAGCCAAATTTGTGACTTTTTTCCTGTGACTTTTTCCTGCGACTTTATTACCGGCCACAGATGAGGGTGAAGGTGAGTTTTAACATTGCTAGCATGAAACACCTGTTAATTTGGCCTTAAGGGGCAAATTAACAAGTGTTCCATGCTAGCAATGTTAAAACTCATAATGGCAAGGAAATCAGATATCGCACTCTTTAACATTTAAAGATTTTTTTAAAGATTTTTAAAAGATTCTAATGACTTCCTAATCAACAGGGCAACTACAATTTTTCGAATATATTCAGAGGACCAAAATGCATTCTTCAGCGTTATGTGAGACCCAGTGTTGTCAGGATGCGGAAAATCCAGGTCGATCAGATGATGGACAGAACGAAGGCTGAAACAAATACGAAATCAGAGTCTGAAGTGATGGCCATTGCTGGAGGCATTTTGATTAATCTTACAATTTAATAGTAATGCACACAGATCTTAAAGAATGTAAAATTATGCTTCAATAATTTAATAAGACTGAGTATGGATCTCTTAGACGAAACATGTAACTAGACCAAGACAAAACATTTATGAGTGTGTTGTTGCGGGTGGTGACATAAATTGATATATGAACCTGTAACAAAGAAATTGTTTTCTGAACTTTACGATCGAGAGAAACCTCAGGTCCCATGGTGTAATGGTTAGCACTCTGGACTTTGAATCCAGCGATCCGAGTTCGAGTCTCGGTGGGACCTTATCTTTACTTACTGTTGCAAAGTGAGTGAAAACGGGTTGTCTTGAATTTTATAAAAAAACAATGAAAGTATGCGTCCAGATCACCTAAACGACAGAAATATCTCAGTGAATTATCAGTTAATTCCAGCTGAAGTTTACTGTAAATATTCCTTATCGCAAACGCTGCTACTTAGAATTCTGGGAACGTAATTGAAGCAGGCATGAGAAATCTATTATTTTGGAATCTACCATTGTAATAAAAACTTAGAAAACTTCGAGGTACGAATATGAAGAAAATATTAGTGGAAATGGAAAGGAGAGAGAAGGAGCCTCTGACACCTGTCTGAGATATTAGCTCAGTTTATATTACCTAATAAAATGCGACCATTCATTTTTCACCTCATTCGCTCCTTCAGAACAATTATTGATCATACAATGATTTAAGAATTTTATTTTAACTGAACGTTAATAATGTTTTCCTTTTTGGGAGAGGCTGTAAGCTAAATTTAAAATGCTATAATTCTGTTTACTGGTGCATATTAGCTTGTGTAGTTATATTTCTATATTCTCTATTTCCGTTTTAAAATTTGTTCGAATCTTCGCTTGTATTGTATGGTCAATCTTTTCTCTGGAAGATTACCTACCAAGTTAATGGAAATTTTAATTTATTCATAACAACAACAATAACAACAACAACAACAACAACAACAACAACAACAATAATAATAATAATAATAATAATAATAATAATAATAATAATAATAATAATAATAATAATAATAATAAAATCTATCTTCTAAGAATCCTGGCAGATAGGGACTTTTAGTACATGAACCTTTGTTTAAAGATTTCAGTAGCTGGTAACTAGCCTGCCAGTTTCGATTGTCTTTTGATAGCTTCTAATTCTATCTAACCTATTGCTACTAGTCATTCCTGTAAGAAAATACCTACGAATTTCACCTCATACAGTTCAAGTATGACCACGCTTTAGAAAGAACTGGTCAGTCATAGAGTGTTCCAAAATAAGCCTCACCTGCCCACCTATGTCACTTGCCCCATGAACTAGGAAAGAAGCGCAGTCCTACTCAATATCCATTTTCATT
Organism: Macrobrachium rosenbergii; assembly: GCF_040412425.1. Taxonomy (NCBI): domain Eukaryota; kingdom Metazoa; phylum Arthropoda; class Malacostraca; order Decapoda; family Palaemonidae; genus Macrobrachium; species Macrobrachium rosenbergii. Next base: position 6,610,511 of record NC_089754.1, on the reverse strand, counting down.
ATTGCTCTTCTCTCTCTCTCTCTCTCTCTCTCTCTCTCTCTCTCTCTCTCTCTCTCTCTCAAAGGTCTTAATGAGATCAAGAGAAACGCTGAGAATGTATTTTTTATTTACATAAGTGTTTCATTTCTACAGACGTAGATAATTGTTAAAAGGATTAACAGTTCTATGTGAAAGAAATAATTTTAAAACTATTATCGGTCTCTTCAAAACAGAACAGCGCTGCTTTCCTAATTAATGAAAAATCCTCATAAATAATGTAATAAATTGACCCCGAATTTTAATAAATGCCTAACTAGCCATATTAGATTGTTGCCCCTTCTGTTATTTATAAGACCAACCTTGAGGAAACGGAAATTGTCAAGAAAATTAAGTTTTAGTATTTTTTTCTAGTTGCTCCCCTACATGTTTAACCATCCTGTTTCGTTTTATTTATTAAATTACTAAAATATTTCATCCCAAAGTATACAGACAGATATCTTAGCAGAAAAGGTTATTACGTCATCAGGAAATTTCACACCAGATCGTTTTATTTTAGAGCAAAGTGAATTAAAGACCTCTCGCATAATTAATAAACCAAAAAAATGCACCAACACTGTTTACAACTCCCCCAGATTAACGCCTCCGATCCATGAATCAGCTTGATTCCCTTTTTAATGCCTAAATTTGATACTTTATGGAAAAATTTCTCGCAGTATATTCACTTCCTCTGAATTCTTTTTCTCATATCCCTGTTTGTACTCGGAAGTTCTTCATCCGCCTCTAAAACTTCATTTTCGAAGTAGCAATCTAAACTCCTGAACATTTGCGTTGTTAAATATATTTCTAAGCCTAACTTCCTTTCATATGCTTTTCTTATTTCAAGTTCATTATTAGATTCATGAGATGTTTCATCAGTTGTTGCAGCATTGCCGTTGTCACCGACTACTGCAATTTCTTCAGCCTAAATGTGAAACTCACGGCATTTGGATGGTCATGGTGATCACTTATGTGCCCAATATATTCGAACAGTCGTTCAAGGCAGTCATGATTTAATCTCTGTTGGTGTGTAGTCGACATTATGTGATGCTTTCAGCATACCATATAAAGCAGTTATTGACCTCGATGAAACTTGAAGACTTTTCGTTTCAAGACTTTTGACTATCATGCTACTTACGACCTCGATTACCTTATGCAATTTATTTGCTTGTTTATCGATATCAATACCAAGTGCGTTGCTCTCATACCTGTTCGCAGAATTCAGGGCTTCAAACCAATCATTCATCCAAAAAAAAATTAAAATTTAATGTTTGTTTCCAGGTTTTACACTCATAGTCTCGTATCTCCTAAATATTTAAGTAAATTAGCACATGCCCATGATAATAATTGCACCGCCAATTTCACGAGCTGATTCTGTTGATCACTCACTGTTAAATGCATCTCATTTACTTTATAAACTAGACTATATTCTAATTTCGCCTGGCTTAACATTTCCCGTATAGCAGTAACTGAAATAGTCTCCATTACTTAAAAAAAAACCCTGATTCAAGTAAGTTATTTCTGACCAGTTTTACTAAGTGAGGAACACCAGAGAACGTAAAACTTCTCTACCTGCTTCGAGATTTTTGAAAGATATCCTCTTTTTAAGAAGGTCAATTTTAAACTCTTTCCAAATCCGTAAATTAAAAAATCCCATGCCATGCACCACATCCACAACTGCATAGCCTTCATCCATTGCATTGGATACTATCCCCAGTAACACTATGCATTCCAGTTTGATCAAATTGAAAATAGACTGTCTGTCTCTATTAGCCTATTTGAAAAGCACATCCATTCCTTTATCATAGCTACACTCTTTACTAATGCTCATTTCATATAATGATAAAAAAGCGGGGTTTTCCATTGACGTAAATGTTTCTGCTTTTGCTTTCGGTAACGCTAATACTGACACTAGGATCCCCGGTTCGCAATAAGAATTCTTTTCTCGGTCCTTGAGTGTGCTCTCATATGGTAATGGGCATCTATTTTATGAATCCAAGGTTTCGATAGCACTGAAGACTCAAACTTCTAAGAGTGAAGGCGTTTGCTGTATCGTCACTGCTCCATTCACGCACTTATCTCAGCGTTATATTAAAAAAAAAACTAAGCGTATTTTCTACTCTAGTAGTAACTTCCCTTTCTATTAGTTTCGACAAATATTCATTCATGTAGGCATTTTGTGTCATCAGGTAATAATTTTCTTCTTCAAGCTTTTTAATTTTCTTTAAAATCTCCAACTTCATTATAGGTTTGCCAAGAAGAATCTCTGAGTTAGTTGTAGAGGTGCTGCATTTCTCCATTATAATATCTGTTTCTTCCTGTAGGTTCGCGTCCACTGGTCTCTGTATGATTTTTGCTTTGGGAAACGATTATATTTCATATTGGGACCTTTTGTTTTTGCGGATGTGTTAGAACACCAAAACACAGCGCAGTTACTTGTCATATCAACCACATTTCTAGTAACAGATTAGACCTTATATTCACAGATGCTTCAAGTACTGTCACGTCAAAGGTCTGTGACTATGCCATTGATATAAACATATGTCAGTCAGTATATTCCTAATGCCACCATTGGAAAAACAGTTTGGCCAGCCAAATTGTAATCGCATTGTTGAAGCTTGTCAGGCACTTAATATTTCAGATGATATATTAGATCCTGATCCCAAGAAGAAGTTAAATGAAATTCTGATGGCTATTTTATTAAGATATGTCCCTAGAATAGTCATCACATTTAGGACAAATCACCAGCCTTGGTTTATGATACATGTAGACGAGCCTACCATGACAAACAGACCAAATTAAATGCATGGAGACGAAATTATTCAAATGAAAATTACACCATTTTTGCTGAGTCTCGCCGTGCTGCGAATAGAACTTACCATACAGCCGAGAGAAATTACAATAATATCTTGTAGAGGAAACTTGAAGGAATTACTCAACCTCATATGTGGTGGACCAAATTGGCATCATCTATCTTTGGGTGAGGGTCGTCTTCTGTTCCACCACTACTAGCAGATGATGGTAGATTGGTTACTGGACCTAGGCCAGCAACCAGTCGAGCTTTTGAAGCTAAACAATCAGCTGTGGAAGTCGCTCTCCCTGATACTTGTCATCCTAAACCTGTTCTTACAAAATTTGTACTTCGCTCCAGGTATGTTAAGAAAAATCTGGATAATCTTGATAGCTAGGATGGAGAAGTTCCTGATGGTTTCTTCCCTTTGTTTTTTAAGAAAATTTCTAGTGTGTTGTCTACCAAGATGAGTAGATTCTATAGACTTTTATGTCAACGTAGTATCTTTACAGATGAACGCAAGCATAGTAGTACAGTGCCTGTTCGAGTGGCATATCTGCAGACTGCAGTAGCTGCAGGCCGATATCTATTGTCCCTGTGCTCTCCAAAGTTGCTGAAAAACTTATTTTTAAGCCACCATATAAGTATGTGGAATCTAAAGGAGTGTTAGCTGATAGTCAATATGCATATAGGAAGCAGTTAGGTACCTGCGATGCTCTTTTAGACTTGACTTGCCATTTGTAAGGGAACCTTGATAGGAGTTTTGAGTGCAGAGTAATTCAATAAGATTTTAGTGCTGCTTTCGATTTAGTAAATCACAAGGCACTTATTTGTAAACTTCAGAATCTTGGAGTGGGTGGATATGTTTTAGGATTACTTCAAGATATCCTTACAGGTAGGCAGCAGAGAGTTACTGTGGACGGGATCTTTAGTGAACCAAAATCTTTTTGTCTGGAGTTCGACAGGGTAGTGTTCTTGGTCTACTGTTATTTTTAGTGTATACAAGTGATATGGTTGTTGGCCTGGAAAACAAGATTGTTCAGTATGCCGTTAATGCAACACTTTTGGGGGTATAGTAAAGTCTCCACTTATGAGAAATGAAGCTGCCCTCAGCCTCAATTGGGACCTGGACCGGATCAATGAATGGAGTAGTCAGTGGGGTATGAGGCTGAACTCCAGTAAAACAAAAACACTATTGATTAGCAGATCTCGTACAGGTTTCCTACCACCTCCTCCCTTCCAGGTGGACGGAAGTTTGCTGAATGAGTCTGAAGCTTTAACAATTCTAGGTGTAACTTTTGACTCACATCTTACTTTTGAGAAACATCTAATGAAAGTTTCAGCAAATACCGGACGAAAGTTAGGTATTGTTCGTAATGCCTCATATATTTATAACAGTGATAAAACTAGTGCAACTTGTTTTAAGTCGTTTGTGCTTCCTTTACTAGAATACTGCTCTCCGGTGTGGGTGTCTGCTTCTGCCAGAGATTTATCTCTTTTAGACAGAGTGATTCGTGGTGGCAAGTTTCTGTTTCCCAGTATCAGCAGTTATGACTTGGACCATCGACGGGTGGTCTCTTGTTTACATCCACAATTGATCCATGATGCCTTTTATCTGCCGAGAGCAACCAGATTCGCTGAACAGTAGCACCAGTGAGCAGTAAATGTGAACTGCTGTCGAACTTCTGAGCTCCAGAGGATCTTTATTCCTCACACCGTTGGACTGTGGAACAGCCTCCTAGAGGATGTCGTGCAGCTGGAACTTCAGGAGTTCAAGCGAGGATGCAATGCACTACTACCATAATACTATTCTCCTTGAAATTTAATAAATTTCTATCTATTTATTAATTTATTTTCTCTTTTTTAATAAGTGGGATCTCTTCTTTATGTATTTCCCTTTACCTCCTCTTACTTCTTCCTAATGAACGCCATATTCTCTGGAAGCTTGAATTTCAAGCCAGTGGTCCTTGTGGGCTTGCTGCATATAAATGGGCTTCATCTTCTGAATAATAATATTAATAATGAATAAACTGAATTAGTAAATATAGAAAAGTATATGCACACACAAAATGTTCTGATGTCGGCCTAACTTGAAGTAGCAGCAGACTAAAGCTTTGTTGGGTTGCGACCCGTAGTTCCTGGAACAAATGAGGTCACTAATGCTAAGAATCTTACTCATACCTGCCCGCTGGCTGAACTTTCTTTCTAGACCGTGAATATGACAAATAACTTATACTTTTCATGGAATTTATGTCATCTTGACGATATTCTTTTTTCCTGTGAAAGGTTTTAGGTGTTCATAAGTTCACATAATTTTTGTCCAAAATATGGACTACTATATGAAAAGCAAATGATTATGTGCAGGGAGAAAGCTTTGCACGTGGAAAACTTAAGTTATTAAATCTGATTTCATGAAATGTTCTTCCGATTCCGTGTCCGACGTCGATAGCTAACCATTAAAAACTTTTGAAAGAGAAGTAATAATCATTCTTCTTACAAAGATGTGACTGGATTCGAAATAAACCAATTTTTTCTGTACATCACATAGCTAAAAACTAATTCACTAAAGAGCCTCAATAGAATGTCCAACCATTCTCCTAAAATACTCTAGAAAGAATTGAAACTAAGTTGGAATCACTCCAGATGAAGTTAACCTTGATGTAACTCACTCACATGATCAGATTCACTGCGCTGCCTCTAGACTCATATTATTCCCTTTCAAGTTCAGAACACTCTCATTTTTACATATAATAATAAACACTACTAAGTTGCAGTCTTCATTTAAAAATTTTTTTTTTGTTATATGCTATATATGGCAATGTCTTTTGATTAACTTTAACCTCCATTATATGGACATATTATATACCAGGCCACATATTTTTATGCATGTAAAATGAAAACACTGCACACGCCAAGCCTTCTATACTCAATGAGACATTCACACACTAAGACGCCATTAAAATGTGTGTAGTAGACTTGAGCGTATTAAGCTGGGAAGCTGTTGGAAGAAAGTATGAATATGTTACTACACAGCATCGCGTCCAAACGAGTGTTGTTCATACGTTTTTATCAATTTCCTGCTTACCTCAATCGATTTCGAAGTGAGACCTCAATGTCTTTAATTATCTTATCGGGGTCTTCATTTCGTGTTATCTATTCTGATAAAGCATAGAACAGGCAGTTGCCATCCATAAGAATTGAATCAGCATATGATGGCTCATAGACAATACTTCAGACTTCCGTTTTGGGATCTTTCTCCGGCGGAGGGGGGAGGGGTGCGGCCAAAAACTAAGTTTGGTAACAATGGATTTTCTCAAAACTATTATTTTTAGTTTTATAGGACACGTGTAAGGTTTACTCTTCAGTGATTGCCTGTCCTTTCATTCTATACATCTATATGAATTAGTAAATAGCCTCTACGGAATATGGAAACTTTCTTTTGGGAACATCTTTCTGATATGTTTGTATAACAGTTCAGCATTTCAAAGAACACACATAGATGCCTTCTGACAATTTTTTTTTTCGGTCACCTTACACCAATCTGGATATTAACCCTTTGATTTCGGTTGTAACGTATACGACGCATTTAATAAACTGGCCCGGAACACTGTTGTGTCGTATACGAGCACCGGTAATTTCCTTTTATGTGAAGGACTGATGATTGAAATACTGGCCTCTTTTTCTTGATATGGTAACAGTCTGTCAGTTGCCATACAGTGAATTCATATAAATTCACGTGTTTCCATAAAATTCATTAGTCTTCATCAAGATGTCACAGGAGGACGGGTCAAGGGTACGACATCCTCGAGTTGACCGCCGGCAGATCGAGAGAAGAGCTCTCGACGAGGATAACTATTTTATAGACCTTCTCGACTCATTTTCTGGATATGAAAATGAATCGGATTTAGAAGGAAATGAAATGGATAATTATGGTCCTGGTACAAGAGACAGTGATGAAATATCAACCGACAGTGAAAATGACGAAAATCTGCCACCTACAAATGAAAGCCAAGGTGTCAAAAGAAGGCGGAGACAGCGAAGTGACCCAGGTGATGAGTGGGAGTGGGCTGCCAGCAATTTCCAGCCCAGAGATTTCATATTTGACAGCAGTGGCAGTGGCATTACGTCGAAATGTAATGTGAATGAAAATTCAAAGGAAGTAGACTATTTTTTTGAATTTTTCGACAACGAATTTATGGGGCTGATTGCTGAAGAGACAAACCGTTATCAGAGATTCCTTGTTGATACGCTAGGAGATGCAGTGCCAAAGTATTTGCGAAAATTTGCTCAGGTTACTGTGGAGGAAATGATACGGTTCCTTTGTGTGATTATGATCATGTCGCATATAAGTAAACATCGCATCGTAGATTACTGGACTACGCTTGAGACATTCGAGACAAAAGGAGTGAGAAGGCTGATGGCAAGGGACAGATTTCTTCAAATTCTACGGGTTCTACATTTCGTTGATAATTCACAGGAAACAAGCCCAGATAATAAACTAAAAAAATTAAACCCGTGCTCGACAGTGTGCGTAGAAAATTCCGGGAAAAATTTCAACCTTTCCAGGATTTATGCATAGATGAAAGTTTAATGTTATGGAAGGAAGGCTAAGTTTCAAGCAGTACATTCCAGATAAAAGAAGTCGATTTGGAGTGAAAATATTTGAACTTTGTGATGCCAAAACGGATTATATTGTCGATTTTATAATCTATACTGGAAAAGATACAGAGATATTGGTAGATGAGGATCTAGGGGTATCTGGTTCTGTGGTAAAAACATTTATGGCCTCGCATCTCGGAAAACATCACATCCTGTATTTCGATAATTGGTATTGCAGCCCAAAACTGCTCAAGTATTTGGGCGACAACGAAACAGGAGCATGTGGAACAGTCCGGAAAAATAG